>NW_026453685.1:0-195890 GCF_943734755.1 Anopheles moucheti
TTGGATGGACAAAGTTAGTTGAAATAGACAGTTTTTGCATGAAAACTCATTCCTGGTGGAACTTCATAGCAAAGTACAAAGTTCGTTTTGGAATGAACAAAGTTAGTTGAAATAGACAGTTTTTGCATGAAAACTCATTCCTGGTGGAACTTCATAGCAAAGTACAAAGTTCGTTTTGGATGGACAAAGTTAGTTGAAATAGACAGTTTTTGCATGAAAACTCATTCCAGGTGGAACTTCATAGCAAAGTACAAAGTTCGTTTTGGATGGACGAATTAAGTTGAAATAGACAGTTTTTGCATGAAAACTCATTCCTGGTGGAACTTCATAGCAAAGTACAAAGTTCGTTTTGGATGGACAAAGTTAGTTGAAATAGACAGTTTTTGCATGAAAACTCATTCCTGGTGGAACTTCATAGCAAAGTACAAAGTTCGTTTTGGATGAACAAAGTTAGTTGAAATAGACAGTTTTTGCATGAAAACTCATTCCTGGTGGAACTTCATAGCAAAGTACAAAGTTCGTTTTGGATGGACAAAGTTAGTTGAAATAGACAGTTTTTGCATGAAAACTCATTCCAGGTGGAACTTCATAGCAAAGTACAAAGTTCGTTTTGGATGGACGAAAGTTAAGTTGAAATAGACAGTTTTTGCATGAAAACTCATTCCTGGTGGAACTTCATAGCAAAGTACAAAGTTCGTTTTGGATGGACAAAGTTAGTTGAAATAGACAGTTTTTGCATGAAAACTCATTCCTGGTGGAACTTCATAGCAAAGTACAAAGTTCGTTTTGGATGGACAAAGTTAGTTGAAATAGACAGTTTTTGCATGAAAACTCATTCCTGGTGGAACTTCATAGCAAAGTACAAAGTTCGTTTTGGATGGACAAAGTTAGTTGAAATAGACAGTTTTTGCATGAAAACTCATTCCTGGTGGAACTTCATAGCAAAGTACAAAGTTCGTTTTGGATGGATCAATTTAGTTGAAATAGACAGTTTTTGCATGAAAACTCATTCCTGGTGGAACTTCATAGCAAAGTACAAAGTTCGTTTTGGATGGACAAAGTTAGTTGAAATAGACAGTTTTTGCATGAAAACTCATTCCTGGTGGAACTTCATAGCAAAGTACAAAGTTCGTTTTGGATGAACAAAGTTAGTTGAAATAGACAGTTTTTGCATGAAAACTCATTCCTGGTGGAACTTCATAGCAAAGTACAAAGTTCGTTTTGGATGGACAAAGTTAGTTGAAATAGACAGTTTTTGCATGAAAACTCATTCCTGGTGGAACTTCATAGCAAAGTACAAAGTTCGTTTTGGATGGACAAAGTTAGTTGAAATAGACAGTTTTTGCATGAAAACTCATTCCTGGTGGAACTTCATAGCAAAGTACAAAGTTCGTTTTGGATGGACAAAGTTAGTTGAAATAGACAGTTTTTGCATGAAAACTCATTCCTGGTGGAACTTCATAGCAAAGTACAAAGTTCGTTTTGGATGGACAAAGTTAGTTGAAATAGACAGTTTTTGCATGAAAACTCATTCCTGGTGGAACTTCATAGCAAAGTACAAAGTTCGTTTTGGATGGATCAAGTTAGTTGAAATAGACAGTTTTTGCATGAAAACTCATTCCTGGTGGAACTTCATAGCAAAGTACAAAGTTCGTTTTGGATGGACAAAGTTAGTTGAAATAGACAGTTTTTGCATGAAAACTCATTCCTGGTGGAACTTCATAGCAAAGTACAAAGTTCGTTTTGGATGAACAAAGTTAGTTGAAATAGACAGTTTTTGCATGAAAACTCATTCCTGGTGGAACTTCATAGCAAAGTACAAAGTTCGTTTTGGATGGACAAAGTTAGTTGAAATAGACAGTTTTTGCATGAAAACTCATTCCTGGTGGAACTTCATAGCAAAGTACAAAGTTCGTTTTGGATGGACAAAGTTAGTTGAAATAGACAGTTTTTGCATGAAAACTCATTCCTGGTGGAACTTCATAGCAAAGTACAAAGTTCGTTTTGGATGGACAAAGTTAGTTGAAATAGACAGTTTTTGCATGAAAACTCATTCCTGGTGGAACTTCATAGCAAAGTACAAAGTTCGTTTTGGATGAACAAAGTTAGTTGAAATAGACAGTTTTTGCATGAAAACTCATTCCTGGTGGAACTTCATAGCAAAGTACAAAGTTCGTTTTGGATGGACAAAGTTAGTTGAAATAGACAGTTTTTGCATGAAAACTCATTCCAGGTGGAACTTCATAGCAAAGTACAAAGTTCGTTTTGGATGGACGAATTAAGTTGAAATAGACAGTTTTTGCATGAAAACTCATTCCTGGTGGAACTTCATAGCAAAGTACAAAGTTCGTTTTGGATGGACAAAGTTAGTTGAAATAGACAGTTTTTGCATGAAAACTCATTCCTGGTGGAACTTCATAGCAAAGTACAAAGTTCGTTTTGGATGGACAAAGTTAGTTGAAATAGACAGTTTTTGCATGAAAACTCATTCCTGGTGGAACTTCATAGCAAAGTACAAAGTTCGTTTTGGATGGACAAAGTTAGTTGAAATAGACAGTTTTTGCATGAAAACTCATTCCTGGTGGAACTTCATAGCAAAGTACAAAGTTCGTTTTGGATGGATCAATTTAGTTGAAATAGACAGTTTTTGCATGAAAACTCATTCCTGGTGGAACTTCATAGCAAAGTACAAAGTTCGTTTTGGATGGACAAAGTTAGTTGAAATAGACAGTTTTTGCATGAAAACTCATTCCTGGTGGAACTTCATAGCAAAGTACAAAGTTCGTTTTGGATGAACAAAGTTAGTTGAAATAGACAGTTCTTGCATGAAAACTCATTCCTGGTGGAACTTCATAGCAAAGTACAAAGTTCGTTTTGGATGGACAAAGTTAGTTGAAATAGACAGTTTTTGCATGAAAACTCATTCCTGGTGGAACTTCATAGCAAAGTACAAAGTTCGTTTTGGTATGGACAAAGTTAGTTGAAATAGACAGTTTTTGCATGAAAACTCATTCCTGGTGGAACTTCATAGCAAAGTACAAAGTTCGTTTTGGATGGACAAAGTTAGTTGAAATAGACAGTTTTTGCATGAAAACTCATTCTGGTGGAACTTCATAGCAAAGTACAAAGTTCGTTTTGGATGAACAAAGTTAGTTGAAATAGACAGTTTTTGCATGAAAACTCATTCCTGGTGGAACTTCATAGCAAAGTACAAAGTTCGTTTTGGATGGACAAAGTTAGTTGAAATAGACAGTTTTTGCATGAAAACTCATTCCAGGTGGAACTTCATAGCAAAGTACAAAGTTCGTTTTGGATGGACGAATTAAGTTGAAATAGACAGTTTTTGCATGAAAACTCATTCCTGGTGGAACTTCATAGCAAAGTACAAAGTTCGTTTTGGATGGACAAAGTTAGTTAAAATAGACAGTTTTTGCATGAAAACTCATTCCAGGTGGAACTTCATAGCAAAGTACAAAGTTCGTTTGGATGGACAAAGTTAGTTGAAATAGACAGTTTTTGCATAAAAACTCATTCCTGGTGGAACTTCATAGCAAAGTACAAAGTTCGTTTTGGATGGACGATTTAAGTTGAAATAGACAGTTTTTGTATGAAAACTCATTCCTGGTGGAACTTCATAGCAAAGTACAAAGTTCGTTTTGGATGGACAAAGTTAGTTGAAATAGACAGTTTTTGCATGAAAACTCATTCCTGGTGGAACTTCATAGCAAAGTACAAAGTTCGTTTTGGATGAACAAAGTTAGTTGAAATAGACAGTTTTTGCATGAAAACTCATTCCTGGTGGAACTTCATAGCAAAGTACAAAGTTCGTTTTGGATGGACAAAGTTAGTTGAAATAGACAGTTTTTGCATAAAAACTCATTCCTGGTGGAACTTCATAGCAAAGTACAAAGTTCGTTTTGGATGGACAAAGTTAGTTGAAATAGACAGTTTTTGCATGAAAACTCATTCCAGGTGGAACTTCATAGCAAAGTACAAAGTTCGTTTTGGATGGATCAATTTAGTTGAAATAGACAGTTTTTGCATGAAAACTCATTCCTGGTGGAACTTCATAGCAAAGTACAAAGTTCGTTTTGGATGGACAAAGTTAGTTGAAATAGACAGTTTTTGCATGAAAACTCATTCCTGGTGGAACTTCATAGCAAAGTACAAAGTTCGTTTTGGATGGACAAAGTTAGTTGAAATAGACAGTTTTTGCATGAAAACTCATTCCTGGTGGAACTTCATAGCAAAGTACAAAGTTCGTTTTGGATGGACAAAGTTAGTTGAAATAGACAGTTTTTGCATGAAAACTCATTCCTGGTGGAACTTCATAGCAAAGTACAAAGTTCGTTTTGGATGGACAAAGTTAGTTGAAATAGACAGTTTTTGCATAAAAACTCATTCCTGGTGGAACTTCATAGCAAAGTACAAAGTTCGTTTTGGATGGACGATTTAAGTTGAAATAGACAGTTTTTGTATGAAAACTCATTCCTGGTGGAACTTCATAGCAAAGTACAAAGTTCGTTTTGGATGGATCAATTTAGTTGAAATAGACAGTTTTTGCATGAAAACTCATTCCTGGTGGAACTTCATAGCAAAGTACAAAGTTCGTTTTGGATGGACAAAGTTAGTTGAAATAGACAGTTTTTGCATGAAAACTCATTCCTGGTGGAACTTCATAGCAAAGTACAAAGTTCGTTTTGGATGGACAAAGTTAGTTGAAATAGACAGTTTTTGCATGAAAACTCATTCCTGGTGGAACTTCATAGCAAAGTACAAAGTTCGTTTTGGATGGACAAAGTTAGTTGAAATAGATAATTTTTGCATGAAAACTCATTCCTGGTGGAACTTCATAGCAAAGTACAAAGTTCGTTTTGGATGGACAAAGTTAGTTGAAATAGACAGTTTTTGCATGAAAACTCGTTCCTGGTGGAACTTCATAGCAAAGTACAAAGTTCGTTTTGGATGAACAAAGTTAGTTGAAATAGACAGTTTTTGCATGAAAACTCATTCCTGGTGGAACTTCATAGCAAAGTACAAAGTTCGTTTTGGATGGACAAAGTTAGTTGAAATAGACAGTTTTTGCATGAAAACTCATTCCTGGTGGAACTTCATAGCAAAGTACAAAGTTCGTTTTGGATGGACAAAGTTAGTTGAAATAGACAGTTTTTGCATAAAAACTCATTCCTGGTGGAACTTCATAGCAAAGTACAAAGTTCGTTTTGGATGGACGATTTAAGTTGAAATAGACAGTTTTTGTATGAAAACTCATTCCTGGTGGAACTTCATAGCAAAGTACAACGTTCGTTTTGGATGGACAAAGTTAGTTGAAATAGACAGTTTTTGCATAAAAACTCATTCCTGGTGGAACTTCATAGCAAAGTACAAAGTTCGTTTTGGATGGACGAATTAAGTTGAAATAGACAGTTTTTGCATGAAAACTCATTCCTGGTGGAACTTCATAGCAAAGTACAAAGTTCGTTTTGGATGGACAAAGTTAGTTGAAATAGACAGTTTTTGCATGAAAACTCATTCCAGGTGGAACTTCATAGCAAAGTACAAAGTTCGTTTTGGATGGATCAATTTAGTTGAAATAGACAGTTTTTGCATGAAAACTCATTCCTGGTGGAACTTCATAGCAAAGTACAAAGTTCGTTTTGGATGGACAAAGTTAGTTGAAATAGACAGTTTTTGCATGAAAACTCATTCCTGGTGGAACTTCATAGCAAAGTACAAAGTTCGTTTTGGATGGACAAAGTTAGTTGAAATAGACAGTTTTTGCATGAAAACTCATTCCTGGTGGAACTTCATAGCAAAGTACAAAGTTCGTTTTGGATGGACAAAGTTAGTTGAAATAGACAGTTTTTGCATAAAAACTCATTCCTGGTGGAACTTCATAGCAAAGTACAAAGTTCGTTTTGGATGGACGATTTAAGTTGAAATAGACAGTTTTTGTATGAAAACTCATTCCTGGTGGAACTTCATAGCAAAGTACAAAGTTCGTTTTGGATGGACAAAGTTAGTTGAAATAGACAGTTTTTGCATAAAAACTCATTCCTGGTGGAACTTCATAGCAAAGTACAAAGTTCGTTTTGGATGGACGAATTAAGTTGAAATAGACAGTTTTTGCATGAAAACTCATTCCTGGTGGAACTTCATAGCAAAGTACAAAGTTCGTTTTGGATGGACAAAGTTAGTTGAAATAGACAGTTTTTGCATGAAAACTCATTCCAGGTGGAACTTCATAGCAAAGTACAAAGTTCGTTTTGGATGGATCAATTTAGTTGAAATAGACAGTTTTTGCATGAAAACTCATTCCTGGTGGAACTTCATAGCAAAGTACAAAGTTCGTTTTGGATGGACAAAGTTAGTTGAAATAGACAGTTTTTGCATGAAAACTCATTCCTGGTGGAACTTCATAGCAAAGTACAAAGTTCGTTTTGGATGGACAAAGTTAGTTGAAATAGACAGTTTTTGCATGAAAACTCATTCCTGGTGGAACTTCATAGCAAAGTACAAAGTTCGTTTTGGATGGACGAATTAAGTTGAAATAGACAGTTTTTGCATGAAAACTCATTCCTGGTGGAACTTCATAGCAAAGTACAAAGTTCGTTTTGGATGGACAAAGTTAGTTGAAATAGACAGTTTTTGCATGAAAACTCATTCCAGGTGGAACTTCATAGCAAAGTACAAAGTTCGTTTTGGATGGACAAAGTTAGTTGAAATAGACAGTTTTTGCATGAAAACTCATTCCTGGTGGAACTTCATAGCAAAGTACAAAGTTCGTTTTGGATGGACGAATTAAGTTGAAATAGACAGTTTTTGCATGAAAACTCATTCCTGGTGGAACTTCATAGCAAAGTACAAAGTTCGTTTTGGATGGACAAAGTTAGTTGAAATAGACAGTTTTTGCATGAAAACTCATTCCAGGTGGAACTTCATAGCAAAGTACAAAGTTCGTTTTGGATGGATCAATTTAGTTGAAATAGACAGTTTTTGCATGAAAACTCATTCCTGGTGGAACTTCATAGCAAAGTACAAAGTTCGTTTTGGATGGACAAAGTTAGTTGAAATAGACAGTTTTTGCATGAAAACTCATTCCTGGTGGAACTTCATAGCAAAGTACAAAGTTCGTTTTGGATGGACGAATTAAGTTGAAATAGACAGTTTTTGCATGAAAACTCATTCCTGGTGGAACTTCATAGCAAAGTACAAAGTTCGTTTTGGATGGACGAATTAAGTTGAAATAGACAGTTTTTGCATGAAAACTCATTCCTGGTGGAACTTCATAGCAAAGTACAAAGTTCGTTTTGGATGGACAAAGTTAGTTGAAATAGACAGTTTTTGCATAAAAACTCATTCCTGGTGGAACTTCATAGCAAAGTACAAAGTTCGTTTTGGATGGACAAAGTTAGTTGAAATAGACAGTTTTTGCATGAAAACTCATTCCAGGTGGAACTTCATAGCAAAGTACAAAGTTCGTTTTGGATGGATCAATTTAGTTGAAATAGACAGTTTTTGCATGAAAACTCATTCCTGGTGGAACTTCATAGCAAAGTACAAAGTTCGTTTTGGATGGACAAAGTTAGTTGAAATAGACAGTTTTTGCATGAAAACTCATTCCTGGTGGAACTTCATAGCAAAGTACAAAGTTCGTTTTGGATGGACAAAGTTAGTTGAAATAGACAGTTTTTGCATGAAAACTCATTCCTGGTGGAACTTCATAGCAAAGTACAAAGTTCGTTTTGGATGGACAAAGTTAGTTGAAATAGACAGTTTTTGCATGAAAACTCATTCCTGGTGGAACTTCATAGCAAAGTACAAAGTTCGTTTTGGATGGACAAAGTTAGTTGAAATAGACAGTTTTTGCATAAAAACTCATTCCTGGTGGAACTTCATAGCAAAGTACAAAGTTCGTTTTGGATGGACGATTTAAGTTGAAATAGACAGTTTTTGTATGAAAACTCATTCCTGGTGGAACTTCATAGCAAAGTACAAAGTTCGTTTTGGATGGATCAATTTAGTTGAAATAGACAGTTTTTGCATGAAAACTCATTCCTGGTGGAACTTCATAGCAAAGTACAAAGTTCGTTTTGGATGGACAAAGTTAGTTGAAATAGACAGTTTTTGCATGAAAACTCATTCCTGGTGGAACTTCATAGCAAAGTACAAAGTTCGTTTTGGATGGACAAAGTTAGTTGAAATAGATAATTTTTGCATGAAAACTCATTCCTGGTGGAACTTCATAGCAAAGTACAAAGTTCGTTTTGGATGAACAAAGTTAGTTGAAATAGACAGTTTTTGCATGAAAACTCATTCCTGGTGGAACTTCATAGCAAAGTACAAAGTTCGTTTTGGATGGACAAAGTTAGTTGAAATAGACAGTTTTTGCATGAAAACTCATTCCTGGTGGAACTTCATAGCAAAGTACAAAGTTCGTTTTGGATGGACAAAGTTAGTTGAAATAGACAGTTTTTGCATAAAAACTCATTCCTGGTGGAACTTCATAGCAAAGTACAAAGTTCGTTTTGGATGGACGATTTAAGTTGAAATAGACAGTTTTTGTATGAAAACTCATTCCTGGTGGAACTTCATAGCAAAGTACAAAGTTCGTTTTGGATGGACAAAGTTAGTTGAAATAGACAGTTTTTGCATAAAAACTCATTCCTGGTGGAACTTCATAGCAAAGTACAAAGTTCGTTTTGGATGGACGATTTAAGTTGAAATAGACAGTTTTTGTATGAAAACTCATTCCTGGTGGAACTTCATAGCAAAGTACAAAGTTCGTTTTGGATGGACAAAGTTAGTTGAAATAGACAGTTTTTGCATAAAAACTCATTCCTGGTGGAACTTCATAGCAAAGTACAAAGTTCGTTTTGGATGGACAAAGTTAGTTGAAATAGATAATTTTTGCATGAAAACTCATTCCTGGTGGAACTTCATAGCAAAGTACAAAGTTCGTTTTGGATGGATCAATTTAGTTGAAATAGACAGTTTTTGCATAAAAACTCATTCCTGGTGGAACTTCATAGCAAAGTACAAAGTTCGTTTTGGATGGATCAATTTAGTTGAAATAGACAGTTTTTGCATGAAAACTCATTCCTGGTGGAACTTCATAGCAAAGTACAAAGTTCGTTTTGGATGGACAAAGTTAGTTGAAATAGACAGTTTTTGCATGAAAACTCATTCCTGGTGGAACTTCATAGCAAAGTACAAAGTTCGTTTTGGATGGACAAAGTTAGTTGAAATAGACAGTTTTTGCATGAAAACTCATTCCAGGTGGAACTTCATAGCAAAGTACAAAGTTCGTTTTGGATTTACAAAGTTAGTTGAAATAGACAGTTTTTGCATGAAAACTCATTCCTGGTGGAACTTCATAGCAAAGTACAAAGTTCGTTTTGGATGGATCAATTTAGTTGAAATAGACAGTTTTTGCATAAAAACTCATTCCTGGTGGAACTTCATAGCAAAGTACAAAGTTCGTTTTGGATGGATCAATTTAGTTGAAATAGACAGTTTTTGCATGAAAACTCATTCCTGGTGGAACTTCATAGCAAAGTACAAAGTTCGTTTTGGATGGACAAAGTTAGTTGAAATAGACAGTTTTTGCATGAAAACTCATTCCTGGTGGAACTTCATAGCAAAGTACAAAGTTCGTTTTGGATGGATCAATTTAGTTGAAATAGACAGTTTTTGCATAAAAACTCATTCCTGGTGGAACTTCATAGCAAAGTACAAAGTTCGTTTTGGATAGATCAATTTAGTTGAAATAGACAGTTTTTGCATAAAAACTCATTCCTGGTGGAACTTCATAGCAAAGTACAAAGTTCGTTTTGGATGGACAAAGTTAGTTGAAATAGATAATTTTTGCATGAAAACTCATTCCTGGTGGAACTTCATAGCAAAGTACAAAGTTCGTTTTGGATGGATCAATTTAGTTGAAATAGACAGTTTTTGCATAAAAACTCATTCCTGGTGGAACTTCATAGCAAAGTACAAAGTTCGTTTTGGATGGATCAATTTAGTTGAAATAGACAGTTTTTGCATGAAAACTCATTCCTGGTGGAACTTCATAGCAAAGTACAAAGTTCGTTTTGGATGGACAAAGTTAGTTGAAATAGACAGTTTTTGCATGAAAACTCATTCCTGGTGGAACTTCATAGCAAAGTACAAAGTTCGTTTTGGATGGACGAATTAAGTTGAAATAGACAGTTTTTGCATGAAAACTCATTCCTGGTGGAACTTCATAGCAAAGTACAAAGTTCGTTTTGGATGGACAAAGTTAGTTGAAATAGATAATTTTTGCATGAAAACTCATTCCTGGTGGAACTTCATAGCAAAGTACAAAGTTCGTTTTGGATGGATCAATTTAGTTGAAATAGACAGTTTTTGCATGAAAACTCATTCCTGGTGGAACTTCATAGCAAAGTACAAAGTTCGTTTTGGATGGACAAAGTTAGTTGAAATAGACAGGTTTTGCATGAAAACTCATTCCTGGTGGAACTTCATAGCAAAGTACAAAGTTCGTTTTGGATGGACAAAGTTAGTTGAAATAGACAGTTTTTGCATGAAAACTCATTCCTGGTGGAACTTCATAGCAAAGTACAAAGTTCGTTTTGGATGGATCAATTTAGTTGAAATAGACAGTTTTTGCATGAAAACTCATTCCTGGTGGAACTTCATAGCAAAGTACAAAGTTCGTTTTGGATGGACAAAGTTAGTTGAAATAGACAGTTTTTGCATGAAAACTCATTCCTGGTGGAACTTCATAGCAAAGTACAAAGTTCGTTTTGGATGGACAAAGTTAGTTGAAATAGACAGTTTTTGCATGAAAACTCATTCCTGGTGGAACTTCATAGCAAAGTACAAAGTTCGTTTTGGATGGATCAATTTAGTTGAAATAGACAGTTTTTGCATGAAAACTCATTCCTGGTGGAACTTCATAGCAAAGTACAAAGTTCGTTTTGGATGGACAAAGTTAGTTGAAATAGACAGTTTTTGCATGAAAACTCATTCCTGGTGGAACTTCATAGCAAAGTACAAAGTTCGTTTTGGATGGATCAATTTAGTTGAAATAGACAGTTTTTGCATGAAAACTCATTCCTGGTGGAACTTCATAGCAAAGTACAAAGTTCGTTTTGGATGGACAAAGTTAGTTGAAATAGATAATTTTTGCATGAAAACTCATTCCTGGTGGAACTTCATAGCAAAGTACAAAGTTCGTTTTGGATGGATTAATTTAGTTGAAATAGACAGTTTTTGCATAAAAACTCATTCCTGGTGGAACTTCATAGCAAAGTACAAAGTTCGTTTTGGATGGATCAATTTAGTAGAAATAGACAGTTTTTGCATGAAAACTCAATCCTGGTGGAACTTCATAGCAAAGTACAAAGTTCGTTTTGGGTGGATCAATTTAGTTGAAATAGACAGTTTTTGCATGAAAACTCATTCCTGGTGGAACTTCATAGCAAAGTACAAAGTTCGTTTTGGATGGACAAAGTTAGTTGAAATAGTCAGTTTTTGCATGAAAACCCATTCCTGGTGGAACTTCATAGCAAAGTACAAAGTTCGTTTTGGATGGATCAATTTAGTTGAAATAGACAGTTTTTGCATGAAAACTCATTCCTGGTGGAACTTCATAGCAAAGTACAAAGTTCGTTTTGGATGGACAAAGTTAGTTAAAATAGACAGTTTTTGCATAAAAACTCATTCCTGGTGGAACTTCATAGCAAAGTACAAAGTTCGTTTTGGATGGACAAAGTTAGTTGAAATAGACAGTTTTTGCATGAAAACTCATTCCTGGTGGAACTTCATAGCAAAGTACAAAGTTCGTTTTCGATGGACAAAGTTAGTTGAAATAGACAGTTTTTGCATGAAAACTCATTCCTGGTGGAACTTCATAGCAAAGTACAAAGTTCGTTTTGGATGGACAAAGTTAGTTGAAATAGACAGTTTTTGCATAAAAACTCATTCCTGGTGGAACTTCATAGCAAAGTACAAAGTTCGTTTTGGATGGACAAAGTTAGTTGAAATAGACAGTTTTTGCATGAAAACTCATTCCTGGTGGAACTTCATAGCAAAGTACAAAGTTCGTTTTGGATGGACGAATTAAGTTGAAATAGACAGTTTTTGCATGAAAACTCATTCCTGGTGGAACTTCATAGCAAAGTACAAAGTTCGTTTTGGATGGACAAAGTTAGTTGAAATAGACAGTTTTTGCATGAAAACTCATTCCTGGTGGAACTTCATAGCAAAGTACAAAGTTCGTTTTGGATGGACGAATTAAGTTGAAATAGACAGTTTTTGCATGAAAACTCATTCCTGGTGGAACTTCATAGCAAAGTACAAAGTTCGTTTTGGATGGATCAATTTAGTTGAAATAGACAGTTTTTGCATGAAAACTCATTCCTGGTGGAACTTCATAGCAAAGTACAAAGTTCGTTTTGGATGGACGAATTAAGTTGAAATAGACAGTTTTTGCATGAAAACTCATTCCTGGTGGAACTTCATAGCAAAGTACAAAGTTCGTTTTGGATGGACGAATTAAGTTGAAATAGACAGTTTTTGCATAAAAACTCATTCCTGGTGAAACTTCATAGCAAAGTACAAAGTTCGTTTTGGATGGATCAATTTAGTTGAAATAGACAGTTTTTGCATGAAAACTCATTCCTGGTGGAACTTCATAGCAAAGTACAAAGTTCGTTTTGGATGGACAAAGTTAGTTGAAATAGACAGTTTTTGCATGAAAACTCATTCCTGGTGGAACTTCATAGCAAAGTACAAAGTTCGTTTTGGATGGACAAAGTTAGTTGAAATAGACAGTTTTTGCATGAAAACTCATTCCTGGTGGAACTTCATAGCAAAGTACAAAGTTCGTTTTGGATGGACAAAGTTAGTTGAAATAGACAGTTTTTGCATGAAAACTCATTCCTGGTGGAACTTCATAGCAAAGTACAAAGTTCGTTTTGGATAGACAAAGTTAGTTGAAATAGATAATTTTTGCATGAAAACTCATTCCTGGTGGAACTTCATAGCAAAGTACAAAGTTCGTTTTGGATGGATCAATTTAGTTGAAATAGACAGTTTTTGCATGAAAACTCATTCCTGGTGGAACTTCATAGCAAAGTACAAAGTTCGTTTTGGATGGACAAAGTTAGTTGAAATAGACAGTTTTTGCATGAAAACTCATTCCTGGTGGAACTTCATAGCAAAGTACAAAGTTCGTTTTGGATGGATCAATTTAGTTGAAATAGACAGTTTTTGCATGAAAACTCATTCCTGGTGGAACTTCATAGCAAAGTACAAAGTTCGTTTTGGATGGACAAAGTTAGTTGAAATAGACAGTTTTTGCATGAAAACTCATTCCTGGTGGAACTTCATAGCAAAGTACAAAGTTTGTTTTGGATGGACGAATTAAGTTGAAATAGACAGTTTTTGTATGAAAACTCATTCCTGGTAGAACTTCATAGCAAAGTACAAAGTTCGTTTTGGATGGACAAAGTTAGTTGAAATAGACAGTTTTTGCATGAAAACTCATTCCTGGTGGAACTTCATAGCAAAGTACAAAGTTCGTTTTGGATGGACGAATTAAGTTGAAATAGACAGTTTTTGCATAAAAACTCATTCCTGGTGGAACTTCATAGCAAAGTACAAAGTTCGTGTTGGATGGATCAATTTAGTTGAAATAGACAGTTTTTGCATGAAAACTCATTCCTGGTGGAACTTCATAGCAAAGTACTAAGTTCGTTTTGGATGGACAAAGTTAGTTGAAATAGACAGTTTTTGCATGAAAACTCATTCCTGGTGGAACTTCATAGCAAAGTACAAAGTTCGTTTTGGATGGATCAATTTAGTTGAAATAGACAGTTTTTGCATGAAAACTCATTCCTGGTGGAACTTCATAGCAAAGTACAAAGTTCGTTTTGGATGGATCAATTTAGTTAAAATAGACAGTTTTTGCATGAAAACTCATTCCTGGTGGAACTTCATAGCAAAGTACAAAGTTCGTTTTGGATGGACAAAGTTAGTTGAAATAGACAGTTTTTGCATGAAAACTCATTCCTGGTGGAACTTCATAGCAAAGTACAAAGTTCGTTTTGGATGGACAAAGTTAGTTGAAATAGACAGTTTTTGCATAAAAACTCATTCCTGGTGGAACTTCATAGCAAAGTACAAAGTTCGTTTTGGATGGATCAATTTAGTTGAAATAGACAGTTTTTGCATGAAAACTCATTCCTGGTGGAACTTCATAGCAAAGTACAAAGTTCGTTTTGGATGGATCAATTTAGTTGAAATAGACAGTTTTTGCATGAAAACTCATTCCTGGTGGAACTTCATAGCAAAGTACAAAGTTCGTTTTGGATGGACAAAGTTAGTTGAAATAGACAGTTTTTGCATGAAAACTCATTCCTGGTGGAACTTCATAGCAAAGTACAAAGTTCGTTTTGGATGGACGAATTAAGTTGAAATAGACAGTTTTTGCATGAAAACTCATTCCTGGTGGAACTTCATAGCAAAGTACAAAGTTCGTTTTGGATGGACAAAGTTAGTTGAAATAGACAGTTTTTGCATGAAAACTCATTCCTGGTGGAACTTCATAGCAAAGTACAAAGTTCGTTTTGGATGGACGAATTAAGTTGAAATAGACAGTTTTTGCATGAAAACTCATTCCTGGTGGAACTTCATAGCAAAGTACAAAGTTCGTTTTGGATGGATCAATTTAGTTGAAATAGACAGTTTTTGCATGAAAACTCATTCCTGGTGGAACTTCATAGCAAAGTACAAAGTTCGTTTTGGATGGACAAAGTTAGTTGAAATAGACAGTTTTTGCATGAAAACTCATTCCTGGTGGAACTTCATAGCAAAGTACAAAGTTTGTTTTGGATGGACGAATTAAGTTGAAATAGACAGTTTTTGTATGAAAACTCATTCCTGGTAGAACTTCATAGCAAAGTACAAAGTTCGTTTTGGATGGACAAAGTTAGTTGAAATAGACAGTTTTTGCATGAAAACTCATTCCTGGTGGAACTTCATAGCAAAGTACAAAGTTCGTTTTGGATGGACGAATTAAGTTGAAATAGACAGTTTTTGCATAAAAACTCATTCCTGGTGGAACTTCATAGCAAAGTACAAAGTTCGTGTTGGATGGATCAATTTAGTTGAAATAGACAGTTTTTGCATGAAAACTCATTCCTGGTGGAACTTCATAGCAAAGTACTAAGTTCGTTTTGGATGGACAAAGTTAGTTGAAATAGACAGTTTTTGCATGAAAACTCATTCCTGGTGGAACTTCATAGCAAAGTACAAAGTTCGTTTTGGATGGATCAATTTAGTTGAAATAGACAGTTTTTGCATGAAAACTCATTCCTGGTGGAACTTCATAGCAAAGTACAAAGTTCGTTTTGGATGGATCAATTTAGTTAAAATAGACAGTTTTTGCATGAAAACTCATTCCTGGTGGAACTTCATAGCAAAGTACAAAGTTCGTTTTGGATGGACAAAGTTAGTTGAAATAGACAGTTTTTGCATGAAAACTCATTCCTGGTGGAACTTCATAGCAAAGTACAAAGTTCGTTTTGGATGGACAAAGTTAGTTGAAATAGACAGTTTTTGCATAAAAACTCATTCCTGGTGGAATTTCATAGCAAAGTACAAAGTTCGTTTTGGATGGATCAATTTAGTTGAAATAGACAGTTTTTGCATGAAAACTCATTCCTGGTGGAACTTCATAGCAAAGTACAAAGTTCGTTTTGGATGGATCAATTTAGTTGAAATAGACAGTTTTTGCATGAAAACTCATTCCTGGTGGAACTTCATAGCAAAGTACAAAGTTCGTTTTGGATGGACAAAGTTAGTTGAAATAGACAGTTTTTGCATAAAAACTCATTCCTGGTGGAACTTCATAGCAAAGTACAAAGTTCGTTTTGGATGGATCAATTTAGTTGAAATAGACAGTTTTTGCATGAAAACTCATTCCTGGTGGAACTTCATAGCAAAGTACAAAGTTCGTTTTGGATGGATCAATTTAGTTAAAATAGACAGTTTTTGCATGAAAACTCATTCCTGGTGGAACTTCATAGCAAAGTACAAAGTTCGTTTTGGATGGACAAAGTTAGTTGAAATAGACAGTTTTTGCATGAAAACTCATTCCTGGTGGAACTTCATAGCAAAGTACAAAGTTCGTTTTGGATGGACAAAGTTAGTTGAAATAGACAGTTTTTGCATGAAAACTCATTCCAGGTGGAACTTCATAGCAAAGTACAAAGTTCGTTTTGGATGGACGAATTAAGTTGAAATAGACAGTTTTTGTATGAAAACTTATTCCTGGTGGAACTTCATAGCAAAGTACAAAGTTCGTTTTGGATGGACAAAGTTAGTTGAAATAGACAGTTTTTGCATAAAAACTCATTCCTGGTGGAACTTCATAGCAAAGTACAAAGTTCGTTTTGGATGGATCAATTTAGTTGAAATAGACAGTTTTTGCATGAAAACTCATTCCTGGTGGAACTTCATAGCAAAGTACAAAGTTCGTTTTGGATGGATCAATTTAGTTGAAATAGACAGTTTTTGCATGAAAACTCATTCCTGGTGGAACTTCATAGCAAAGTACAAAGTTCGTTTTGGATGGATCAATTTAGTTGAAATAGACAGTTTTTGCATGAAAACTCATTCCTGGTGGAACTTCATAGCAAAGTACAAAGTTCGTTTTGGATGGATCAATTTAGTTAAAATAGACAGTTTTTGCATGAAAACTCATTCCTGGTGGAACTTCATAGCAAAGTACAAAGTTCGTTTTGGATGGACAAAGTTAGTTGAAATAGACAGTTTTTGCATGAAAACTCATTCCTGGTGGAACTTCATAGCAAAGTACAAAGTTTGTTTTGGATGGACGAATTAAGTTGAAATAGACAGTTTTTGCATGAAAACTCATTCCTGGTGGAACTTCATAGCAAAGTACAAAGTTCGTTTTGGATGGACGAATTAAGTTGAAATAGACAGTTTTTGCATGAAAACTCATTCCTGGTGGAACTTCATAGCAAAGTACAAAGTTCGTTTTGGATGGACAAAGTTAGTTGAAATAGACAGTTTTTGCATGAAAACTCATTCCTGGTGGAACTTCATAGCAAAGTACAAAGTTCGTTTTGGATGGATCAATTTAGTTAAAATAGACAGTTTTTGCATGAAAACTCATTCCTGGTGGAACTTCATAGCAAAGTACAAAGTTCGTTTTGGATGGACAAAGTTAGTTGAAATAGACAGTTTTTGCATGAAAACTCATTCCTGGTGGAACTTCATAGCAAAGTACAAAGTTCGTTTTGGATGGATCAATTTAGTTGAAATAGACAGTTTTTGCATGAAAACTCATTCCTGGTGGAACTTCATAGCAAAGTACAAAGTTCGTTTTGGATGGACAAAGTTAGTTGAAATAGTCAGTTTTTGCATGAAAACTCATTCCTGGTGGAACTTCATAGCAAAGTACAAAGTTCGTTTTGGATGGATCAATTTAGTTGAAATAGACAGTTTTTGCATGAAAACTCATTCCTGGTGGAACTTCATAGCAAAGTACAAAGTTCGTTTTGGATGGACAAAGTTAGTTGAAATAGACAGTTTTTGCATGAAAACTCATTCCTGGTGGAACTTCATAGCAAAGTACAAAGTTCGTTTTGGATGGACAAAGTTAGTTGAAATAGACAGTTTTTGCATGAAAACTCATTCCTGGTGGAACTTCATAGCAAAGTACAAAGTTCGTTTTGGATGGACAAAGTTAGTTGAAATAGACAGTTTTTGCATGAAAACTCATTCCTGGTGGAACTTCATAGCAAAGTACAAAGTTCGTTTTGGATGGACAAAGTTAGTTGAAATAGACAGTTTTTGCATAAAAACTCATTCCTGGTGGAACTTCATAGCAAAGTACAAAGTTCGTTTTGGATGGACAAAGTTAGTTGAAATAGACAGTTTTTGCATGAAAACTCATTCCTGGTGGAACTTCATAGCAAAGTACAAAGTTCGTTTTGGATGGACGAATTAAGTTGAAATAGACAGTTTTTGCATGAAAACTCATTCCTGGTGGAACTTCATAGCAAAGTACAAAGTTCGTTTTGGATGGACAAAGTTAGTTGAAATAGACAGTTTTTGCATGAAAACTCATTCCTGGTGGAACTTCATAGCAAAGTACAAAGTTCGTTTTGGATGGACGAATTAAGTTGAAATAGACAGTTTTTGCATGAAAACTCATTCCTGGTGGAACTTCATAGCAAAGTACAAAGTTCGTTTTGGATGGATCAATTTAGTTGAAATAGACAGTTTTTGCATGAAAACTCATTCCTGGTGGAACTTCATAGCAAAGTACAAAGTTCGTTTTGGATGGACGAATTAAGTTGAAATAGACAGTTTTTGCATGAAAACTCATTCCTGGTGGAACTTCATAGCAAAGTACAAAGTTCGTTTTGGATGGACGAATTAAGTTGAAATAGACAGTTTTTGCATAAAAACTCATTCCTGGTGGAACTTCATAGCAAAGTACAAAGTTCGTTTTGGATGGATCAATTTAGTTGAAATAGACAGTTTTTGCATGAAAACTCATTCCTGGTGGAACTTCATAGCAAAGTACAAAGTTCGTTTTGGATGGACAAAGTTAGTTGAAATAGACAGTTTTTGCATGAAAACTCATTCCTGGTGGAACTTAATAGCAAAGTACAAAGTTCGTTTTGGATGGACAAAGTTAGTTGAAATAGACAGTTTTTGCATGAAAACTCATTCCTGGTGGAACTTCATAGCAAAGTACAAAGTTCGTTTTGGATGGACAAAGTTAGTTGAAATAGACAGTTTTTGCATGAAAACTCATTCCTGGTGGAACTTCATAGCAAAGTACAAAGTTCGTTTTGGATGGACAAAGTTAGTTGAAATAGACAGTTTTTGCATGAAAACTCATTCCTGGTGGAACTTCATAGCAAAGTACAAAGTTCGTTTTGGATGGATCAATTTAGTTGAAATAGACAGTTTTTGCATGAAAACTCATTCCTGGTGGAACTTCATAGCAAAGTACAAAGTTCGTTTTGGATGGACAAAGTTAGTTGAAATAGACAGTTTTTGCATGAAAACTCATTCCTGGTGGAACTTCATAGCAAAGTACAAAGTTCGTTTTGGATGGATCAATTTAGTTGAAATAGACAGTTTTTGCATGAAAACTCATTCCTGGTGGAACTTCATAGCAAAGTACAAAGTTCGTTTTGGATGGACAAAGTTAGTTGAAATAGACAGTTTTTGCATGAAAACTCATTCCTGGTGGAACTTCATAGCAAAGTACAAAGTTTGTTTTGGATGGACGAATTAAGTTGAAATAGACAGTTTTTGTATGAAAACTCATTCCTGGTAGAACTTCATAGCAAAGTACAAAGTTCGTTTTGGATGGACAAAGTTAGTTGAAATAGACAGTTTTTGCATGAAAACTCATTCCTGGTGGAACTTCATAGCAAAGTACAAAGTTCGTTTTGGATGGACGAATTAAGTTGAAATAGACAGTTTTTGCATAAAAACTCATTCCTGGTGGAACTTCATAGCAAAGTACAAAGTTCGTGTTGGATGGATCAATTTAGTTGAAATAGACAGTTTTTGCATGAAAACTCATTCCTGGTGGAACTTCATAGCAAAGTACTAAGTTCGTTTTGGATGGACAAAGTTAGTTGAAATAGACAGTTTTTGCATGAAAACTCATTCCTGGTGGAACTTCATAGCAAAGTACAAAGTTCGTTTTGGATGGATCAATTTAGTTGAAATAGACAGTTTTTGCATGAAAACTCATTCCTGGTGGAACTTCATAGCAAAGTACAAAGTTCGTTTTGGATGGATCAATTTAGTTAAAATAGACTGTTTTTGCATGAAAACTCATTCCTGGTGGAACTTCATAGCAAAGTACAAAGTTTGTTTTGGATGGACGAATTAAGTTGAAATAGACAGTTTTTGTATGAAAACTCATTCCTGGTAGAACTTCATAGCAAAGTACAAAGTTCGTTTTGGATGGACAAAGTTAGTTGAAATAGACAGTTTTTGCATGAAAACTCATTCCTGGTGGAACTTCATAGCAAAGTACAAAGTTCGTTTTGGATGGATCAATTTAGTTGAAATAGACAGTTTTTGCATGAAAACTCATTCCTGGTGGAACTTCATAGCAAAGTACAAAGTTCGTTTTGGATGGATCAATTTAGTTGAAATAGACAGTTTTTGCATGAAAACTCATTCCTGGTGGAACTTCATAGCAAAGTACAAAGTTCGTTTTGGATGGACAAAGTTAGTTGAAATAGACAGTTTTTGCATGAAAACTCATTCCTGGTGGAACTTCATAGCAAAGTACAAAGTTCGTTTTGGATGGATCAATTTAGTTGAAATAGACAGTTTTTGCATGAAAACTCATTCCTGGTGGAACTTCATAGCAAAGTACAAAGTTCGTTTTGGATGGATCAATTTAGTTAAAATAGACAGTTTTTGCATGAAAACTCATTCCTGGTGGAACTTCATAGCAAAGTACAAAGTTCGTTTTGGATGGACAAAGTTAGTTGAAATAGACAGTTTTTGCATGAAAACTCATTCCTGGTGGAACTTCATAGCAAAGTACAAAGTTCGTTTTGGATGGACAAAGTTAGTTGAAATAGACAGTTTTTGCATGAAAACTCATTCCAGGTGGAACTTCATAGCAAAGTACAAAGTTCGTTTTGGATGGACGAATTAAGTTGACATAGACAGTTTTTGTATGAAAACTCATTCCTGGTGGAACTTCATAGCAAAGTACAAAGTTCGTTTTGGATGGACAAAGTTAGTTGAAATAGACAGTTTTTGCATAAAAACTCATTCCTGGTGGAACTTCATAGCAAAGTACAAAGTTCGTTTTGGATGGATCAATTTAGTTGAAATAGACAGTTTTTGCATGAAAACTCATTCCTGGTGGAACTTCATAGCAAAGTACAAAGTTCGTTTTGGATGGACAAAGTTAGTTGAAATAGACAGTTTTTGCATGAAAACTCATTCCTGGTGGAACTTCATAGCAAAGTACAAAGTTCGTTTTGGATGGACAAAGTTAGTTGAAATAGACAGTTTTTGCATGAAAACTCATTCCTGGTGGAACTTCATAGCAAAGTACAAAGTTCGTTTTGGATGGACAAAGTTAGTTGAAATAGACAGTTTTTGCATGAAAACTCATTCCTGGTGGAACTTCATAGCAAAGTACAAAGTTCGTTTTGGATAGACAAAGTTAGTTGAAATAGATAATTTTTGCATGAAAACTCATTCCTGGTGGAACTTCATAGCAAAGTACAAAGTTCGTTTTGGATGGATCAATTTAGTTGAAATAGACAGTTTTTGCATGAAAACTCATTCCTGGTGGAACTTCATAGCAAAGTACAAAGTTCGTTTTGGATGGACAAAGTTAGTTGAAATAGACAGTTTTTGCATGAAAACTCATTCCTGGTGGAACTTCATAGCAAAGTACAAAGTTCGTTTTGGATGGATCAATTTAGTTGAAATAGACAGTTTTTGCATGAAAACTCATTCCTGGTGGAACTTCATAGCAAAGTACAAAGTTCGTTTTGGATGGACAAAGTTAGTTGAAATAGACAGTTTTTGCATGAAAACTCATTCCTGGTGGAACTTCATAGCAAAGTACAAAGTTTGTTTTGGATGGACGAATTAAGTTGAAATAGACAGTTTTTGTATGAAAACTCATTCCTGGTAGAACTTCATAGCAAAGTACAAAGTTCGTTTTGGATGGACAAAGTTAGTTGAAATAGACAGTTTTTGCATGAAAACTCATTCCTGGTGGAACTTCATAGCAAAGTACAAAGTTCGTTTTGGATGGACGAATTAAGTTGAAATAGACAGTTTTTGCATAAAAACTCATTCCTGGTGGAACTTCATAGCAAAGTACAAAGTTCGTGTTGGATGGATCAATTTAGTTGAAATAGACAGTTTTTGCATGAAAACTCATTCCTGGTGGAACTTCATAGCAAAGTACTAAGTTCGTTTTGGATGGACAAAGTTAGTTGAAATAGACAGTTTTTGCATGAAAACTCATTCCTGGTGGAACTTCATAGCAAAGTACAAAGTTCGTTTTGGATGGACGAATTAAGTTGAAATAGACAGTTTTTGTATGAAAACTCATTCCTGGTAGAACTTCATAGCAAAGTACAAAGTTCGTTTTGGATGGACAAAGTTAGTTGAAATAGACAGTTTTTGCATGAAAACTCATTCCTGGTGGAACTTCATAGCAAAGTACAAAGTTTGTTTTGGATGGACGAATTAAGTTGAAATAGACAGTTTTTGCATGAAAACTCATTCCTGGTGGAACTTCATAGCAAAGTACAAAGTTCGTTTTGGATGGACAAAGTTAGTTGAAATAGACAGTTTTTGCATGAAAACTCATTCCTGGTGGAACTTCATAGCAAAGTACAAAGTTCGTTTTGGATGGACAAAGTTAGTTGAAATAGACAGTTTTTGCATAAAAACTCATTCCTGGTGGAACTTCATAGCAAAGTACAAAGTTCGTTTTGGATGGATCAATTTAGTTGAAATAGACAGTTTTTGCATGAAAACTCATTCCTGGTGGAACTTCATAGCAAAGTACAAAGTTCGTTTTGGATGGATCAATTTAGTTGAAATAGACAGTTTTTGCATGAAAACTCATTCCTGGTGGAACTTCATAGCAAAGTACAAAGTTCGTTTTGGATGGACAAAGTTAGTTGAAATAGACAGTTTTTGCATAAAAACTCATTCCTGGTGGAACTTCATAGCAAAGTACAAAGTTCGTTTTGGATGGATCAATTTAGTTGAAATAGACAGTTTTTGCATGAAAACTCATTCCTGGTGGAACTTCATAGCAAAGTACGAAGTTCGTTTTGGATGGATCAATTTAGTTAAAATAGACAGTTTTTGCATGAAAACTCATTCCTGGTGGAACTTCATAGCAAAGTACAAAGTTCGTTTTGGATGGACAAAGTTAGTTGAAATAGACAGTTTTTGCATGAAAACTCATTCCTGGTGGAACTTCATAGCAAAGTACAAAGTTCGTTTTGGATGGACAAAGTTAGTTGAAATAGACAGTTTTTGCATGAAAACTCATTCCAGGTGGAACTTCATAGCAAAGTACAAAGTTCGTTTTGGATGGACGAATTAAGTTGAAATAGACAGTTTTTGTATGAAAACTCATTCCTGGTGGAACTTCATAGCAAAGTACAAAGTTCGTTTTGGATGGACAAAGTTAGTTGAAATAGACAGTTTTTGCATAAAAACTCATTCCTGGTGGAACTTCATAGCAAAGTACAAAGTTCGTTTTGGATGGATCAATTTAGTTGAAATAGACAGTTTTTGCATGAAAACTCATTCCTGGTGGAACTTCATAGCAAAGTACAAAGTTCGTTTTGGATGGACAAAGTTAGTTGAAATAGACAGTTTTTGCATAAAAACTCATTCCTGGTGGAACTTCATAGCAAAGTACAAAGTTCGTTTTGGATGGATCAATTTAGTTGAAATAGACAGTTTTTGCATGAAAACTCATTCCTGGTGGAACTTCATAGCAAAGTACAAAGTTCGTTTTGGATGGACAAAGTTAGTTGAAATAGACAGTTTTTGCATAAAAACTCATTCCTGGTGGAACTTCATAGCAAAGTACAAAGTTCGTTTTGGATGGATCAATTTAGTTGAAATAGACAGTTTTTGCATGAAAACTCATTCCTGGTGGAACTTCATAGCAAAGTACAAAGTTCGTTTTGGATGGATCAATTTAGTTGAAATAGACAGTTTTTGCATGAAAACTCATTCCTGGTGGAACTTCATAGCAAAGTACAAAGTTCGTTTTGGATGGACAAAGTTAGTTGAAATAGACAGTTTTTGCATGAAAACTCATTCCTGGTGGAACTTCATAGCAAAGTACAAAGTTCGTTTTGGATGGATCAATTTAGTTGAAATAGACAGTTTTTGCATGAAAACTCATTCCTGGTGGAACTTCATAGCAAAGTACAAAGTTCGTTTTGGATGGATCAATTTAGTTAAAATAGACAGTTTTTGCATGAAAACTCATTCCTGGTGGAACTTCATAGCAAAGTACAAAGTTCGTTTTGGATGGACAAAGTTAGTTGAAATAGACAGTTTTTGCATGAAAACTCATTCCTGGTGGAACTTCATAGCAAAGTACAAAGTTCGTTTTGGATGGACAAAGTTAGTTGAAATAGACAGTTTTTGCATGAAAACTCATTCCAGGTGGAACTTCATAGCAAAGTACAAAGTTCGTTTTGGATGGACGAATTAAGTTGACATAGACAGTTTTTGTATGAAAACTCATTCCTGGTGGAACTTCATAGCAAAGTACAAAGTTCGTTTTGGATGGACAAAGTTAGTTGAAATAGACAGTTTTTGCATAAAAACTCATTCCTGGTGGAACTTCATAGCAAAGTACAAAGTTCGTTTTGGATGGATCAATTTAGTTGAAATAGACAGTTTTTGCATGAAAACTCATTCCTGGTGGAACTTCATAGCAAAGTACAAAGTTCGTTTTGGATGGACAAAGTTAGTTGAAATAGACAGTTTTTGCATGAAAACTCATTCCTGGTGGAACTTCATAGCAAAGTACAAAGTTCGTTTTGGATGGACAAAGTTAGTTGAAATAGACAGTTTTTGCATGAAAACTCATTCCTGGTGGAACTTCATAGCAAAGTACAAAGTTCGTTTTGGATGGACAAAGTTAGTTGAAATAGACAGTTTTTGCATGAAAACTCATTCCTGGTGGAACTTCATAGCAAAGTACAAAGTTCGTTTTGGATAGACAAAGTTAGTTGAAATAGATAATTTTTGCATGAAAACTCATTCCTGGTGGAACTTCATAGCAAGGTACAAAGTTCGTTTTGGATGGATCAATTTAGTTGAAATAGACAGTTTTTGCATGAAAACTCATTCCTGGTGGAACTTCATAGCAAAGTACAAAGTTCGTTTTGGATGGACAAAGTTAGTTGAAATAGACAGTTTTTGCATGAAAACTCATTCCTGGTGGAACTTCATAGCAAAGTACAAAGTTCGTTTTGGATGGATCAATTTAGTTGAAATAGACAGTTTTTGCATGAAAACTCATTCCTGGTGGAACTTCATAGCAAAGTACAAAGTTCGTTTTGGATGGACAAAGTTAGTTGAAATAGACAGTTTTTGCATGAAAACTCATTCCTGGTGGAACTTCATAGCAAAGTACAAAGTTTGTTTTGGATGGACGAATTAAGTTGAAATAGACAGTTTTTGTATGAAAACTCATTCCTGGTAGAACTTCATAGCAAAGTACAAAGTTCGTTTTGGATGGACAAAGTTAGTTGAAATAGACAGTTTTTGCATGAAAACTCATTCCTGGTGGAACTTCATAGCAAAGTACAAAGTTCGTTTTGGATGGACGAATTAAGTTGAAATAGACAGTTTTTGCATAAAAACTCATTCCTGGTGGAACTTCATAGCAAAGTACAAAGTTCGTGTTGGATGGATCAATTTAGTTGAAATAGACAGTTTTTGCATGAAAACTCATTCCTGGTGGAACTTCATAGCAAAGTACTAAGTTCGTTTTGGATGGACAAAGTTAGTTGAAATAGACAGTTTTTGCATGAAAACTCATTCCTGGTGGAACTTCATAGCAAAGTACAAAGTTCGTTTTGGATGGACGAATTAAGTTGAAATAGACAGTTTTTGTATGAAAACTCATTCCTGGTAGAACTTCATAGCAAAGTACAAAGTTCGTTTTGGATGGACAAAGTTAGTTGAAATAGACAGTTTTTGCATGAAAACTCATTCCTGGTGGAACTTCATAGCAAAGTACAAAGTTTGTTTTGGATGGACGAATTAAGTTGAAATAGACAGTTTTTGCATGAAAACTCATTCCTGGTGGAACTTCATAGCAAAGTACAAAGTTCGTTTTGGATGGACAAAGTTAGTTGAAATAGACAGTTTTTGCATGAAAACTCATTCCTGGTGGAACTTCATAGCAAAGTACAAAGTTCGTTTTGGATGGACAAAGTTAGTTGAAATAGACAGTTTTTGCATAAAAACTCATTCCTGGTGGAACTTCATAGCAAAGTACAAAGTTCGTTTTGGATGGATCAATTTAGTTGAAATAGACAGTTTTTGCATGAAAACTCATTCCTGGTGGAACTTCATAGCAAAGTACAAAGTTCGTTTTGGATGGATCAATTTAGTTGAAATAGACAGTTTTTGCATGAAAACTCATTCCTGGTGGAACTTCATAGCAAAGTACAAAGTTCGTTTTGGATGGACAAAGTTAGTTGAAATAGACAGTTTTTGCATAAAAACTCATTCCTGGTGGAACTTCATAGCAAAGTACAAAGTTCGTTTTGGATGGATCAATTTAGTTGAAATAGACAGTTTTTGCATGAAAACTCATTCCTGGTGGAACTTCATAGCAAAGTACAAAGTTCGTTTTGGATGGATCAATTTAGTTAAAATAGACAGTTTTTGCATGAAAACTCATTCCTGGTGGAACTTCATAGCAAAGTACAAAGTTCGTTTTGGATGGACAAAGTTAGTTGAAATAGACAGTTTTTGCATGAAAACTCATTCCTGGTGGAACTTCATAGCAAAGTACAAAGTTCGTTTTGGATGGACAAAGTTAGTTGAAATAGACAGTTTTTGCATGAAAACTCATTCCAGGTGGAACTTCATAGCAAAGTACAAAGTTCGTTTTGGATGGACGAATTAAGTTGAAATAGACAGTTTTTGTATGAAAACTCATTCCTGGTGGAACTTCATAGCAAAGTACAAAGTTCGTTTTGGATGGACAAAGTTAGTTGAAATAGACAGTTTTTGCATAAAAACTCATTCCTGGTGGAACTTCATAGCAAAGTACAAAGTTCGTTTTGGATGGATCAATTTAGTTGAAATAGACAGTTTTTGCATGAAAACTCATTCCTGGTGGAACTTCATAGCAAAGTACAAAGTTCGTTTTGGATGGATCAATTTAGTTGAAATAGACAGTTTTTGCATGAAAACTCATTCCTGGTGGAACTTCATAGCAAAGTACAAAGTTCGTTTTGGATGGATCAATTTAGTTGAAATAGACAGTTTTTGCATGAAAACTCATTCCTGGTGGAACTTCATAGCAAAGTACAAAGTTCGTTTTGGATGGATCAATTTAGTTAAAATAGACAGTTTTTGCATGAAAACTCATTCCTGGTGGAACTTCATAGCAAAGTACAAAGTTCGTTTTGGATGGACAAAGTTAGTTGAAATAGACAGTTTTTGCATGAAAACTCATTCCTGGTGGAACTTCATAGCAAAGTACAAAGTTTGTTTTGGATGGACGAATTAAGTTGAAATAGACAGTTTTTGCATGAAAACTCATTCCTGGTGGAACTTCATAGCAAAGTACAAAGTTCGTTTTGGATGGACGAATTAAGTTGAAATAGACAGTTTTTGCATGAAAACTCATTCCTGGTGGAACTTCATAGCAAAGTACAAAGTTCGTTTTGGATGGACAAAGTTAGTTGAAATAGACAGTTTTTGCATGAAAACTCATTCCTGGTGGAACTTCATAGCAAAGTACAAAGTTCGTTTTGGATGGATCAATTTAGTTAAAATAGACAGTTTTTGCATGAAAACTCATTCCTGGTGGAACTTCATAGCAAAGTACAAAGTTCGTTTTGGATGGACAAAGTTAGTTGAAATAGACAGTTTTTGCATGAAAACTCATTCCTGGTGGAACTTCATAGCAAAGTACAAAGTTCGTTTTGGATGGATCAATTTAGTTGAAATAGACAGTTTTTGCATGAAAACTCATTCCTGGTGGAACTTCATAGCAAAGTACAAAGTTCGTTTTGGATGGACAAAGTTAGTTGAAATAGTCAGTTTTTGCATGAAAACTCATTCCTGGTGGAACTTCATAGCAAAGTACAAAGTTCGTTTTGGATGGATCAATTTAGTTGAAATAGACAGTTTTTGCATGAAAAACTCATTCCTGGTGGAACTTCATAGCAAAGTACAAAGTTCGTTTTGGATGGACAAAGTTAGTTGAAATAGACAGTTTTTGCATGAAAACTCATTCCTGGTGGAACTTCATAGCAAAGTACAAAGTTCGTTTTGGATGGACAAAGTTAGTTGAAATAGACAGTTTTTGCATGAAAACTCATTCCTGGTGGAACTTCATAGCAAAGTACAAAGTTCGTTTTGGATGGACAAAGTTAGTTGAAATAGACAGTTTTTGCATGAAAACTCATTCCTGGTGGAACTTCATAGCAAAGTACAAAGTTCGTTTTGGATGGACAAAGTTAGTTGAAATAGACAGTTTTTGCATAAAAACTCATTCCTGGTGGAACTTCATAGCAAAGTACAAAGTTCGTTTTGGATGGACAAAGTTAGTTGAAATAGACAGTTTTTGCATGAAAACTCATTCCTGGTGGAACTTCATAGCAAAGTACAAAGTTCGTTTTGGATGGACGAATTAAGTTGAAATAGACAGTTTTTGCATGAAAACTCATTCCTGGTGGAACTTCATAGCAAAGTACAAAGTTCGTTTTGGATGGACAAAGTTAGTTGAAATAGACAGTTTTTGCATGAAAACTCATTCCTGGTGGAACTTCATAGCAAAGTACAAAGTTCGTTTTGGATGGACGAATTAAGTTGAAATAGACAGTTTTTGCATGAAAACTCATTCCTGGTGGAACTTCATAGCAAAGTACAAAGTTCGTTTTGGATGGATCAATTTAGTTGAAATAGACAGTTTTTGCATGAAAACTCATTCCTGGTGGAACTTCATAGCAAAGTACAAAGTTCGTTTTGGATGGACGAATTAAGTTGAAATAGACAGTTTTTGCATGAAAACTCATTCCTGGTGGAACTTCATAGCAAAGTACAAAGTTCGTTTTGGATGGACGAATTAAGTTGAAATAGACAGTTTTTGCATAAAAACTCATTCCTGGTGGAACTTCATAGCAAAGTACAAAGTTCGTTTTGGATGGATCAATTTAGTTGAAATAGACAGTTTTTGCATGAAAACTCATTCCTGGTGGAACTTCATAGCAAAGTACAAAGTTCGTTTTGGATGGACAAAGTTAGTTGAAATAGACAGTTTTTGCATGAAAACTCATTCCTGGTGGAACTTAATAGCAAAGTACAAAGTTCGTTTTGGATGGACAAAGTTAGTTGAAATAGACAGTTTTTGCATGAAAACTCATTCCTGGTGGAACTTCATAGCAAAGTACAAAGTTCGTTTTGGATGGACAAAGTTAGTTGAAATAGACAGTTTTTGCATGAAAACTCATTCCTGGTGGAACTTCATAGCAAAGTACAAAGTTCGTTTTGGATGGACAAAGTTAGTTGAAATAGACAGTTTTTGCATGAAAACTCATTCCTGGTGGAACTTCATAGCAAAGTACAAAGTTCGTTTTGGATAGACAAAGTTAGTTGAAATAGATAATTTTTGCATGAAAACTCATTCCTGGTGGAACTTCATAGCAAAGTACAAAGTTCGTTTTGGATGGATCAATTTAGTTGAAATAGACAGTTTTTGCATGAAAACTCATTCCTGGTGGAACTTCATAGCAAAGTACAAAGTTCGTTTTGGATGGACAAAGTTAGTTGAAATAGACAGTTTTTGCATGAAAACTCATTCCTGGTGGAACTTCATAGCAAAGTACAAAGTTCGTTTTGGATGGATCAATTTAGTTGAAATAGACAGTTTTTGCATGAAAACTCATTCCTGGTGGAACTTCATAGCAAAGTACAAAGTTCGTTTTGGATGGACAAAGTTAGTTGAAATAGACAGTTTTTGCATGAAAACTCATTCCTGGTGGAACTTCATAGCAAAGTACAAAGTTTGTTTTGGATGGACGAATTAAGTTGAAATAGACAGTTTTTGTATGAAAACTCATTCCTGGTGGAACTTCATAGCAAAGTACAAAGTTCGTTTTGGATGGACAAAGTTAGTTGAAATAGACAGTTTTTGCATAAAAACTCATTCCTGGTGGAACTTCATAGCAAAGTACAAAGTTCGTTTTGGATGGATCAATTTAGTTGAAATAGACAGTTTTTGCATGAAAACTCATTCCTGGTGGAACTTCATAGCAAAGTACAAAGTTCGTTTTGGATGGATCAATTTAGTTGAAATAGACAGTTTTTGCATGAAAACTCATTCCTGGTGGAACTTCATAGCAAAGTACAAAGTTCGTTTTGGATGGATCAATTAGTTTAAAATAGACAGTTTTTGCATGAAAACTCATTCCTGGTGGAACTTCATAGCAAAGTACAAAAGTTCGTTTTGGATGGACAAAGTTAGTTGAAATAGACAGTTTTTGCATAAAAACTCATTCCTGGTGGAACTTCATAGCAAAGTACAAAGTTCGTTTTGGATGGATCAATTTAGTTGAAATAGACAGTTTTTGCATGAAAACTCATTCCTGGTGGAACTTCATAGCAAAGTACAAAGTTCGTTTTGGATGGATCAATTTAGTTGAAATAGACAGTTTTTGCATGAAAACTCATTCCTGGTGGAACTTCATAGCAAAGTACAAAGTTCGTTTTGGATGGATCAATTTAGTTAAAATAGACAGTTTTTGCATGAAAACTCATTCCTGGTGGAACTTCATAGCAAAGTACAAAGTTCGTTTTGGATGGACAAAGTTAGTTGAAATAGACAGTTTTTGCATGAAAACTCATTCCTGGTGGAACTTCATAGCAAAGTACAAAGTTTGTTTTGGATGGACGAATTAAGTTGAAATAGACAGTTTTTGCATGAAAACTCATTCCTGGTGGAACTTCATAGCAAAGTACAAAGTTCGTTTTGGATGGACGAATTAAGTTGAAATAGACAGTTTTTGCATGAAAACTCATTCCTGGTGGAACTTCATAGCAAAGTACAAAGTTCGTTTTGGATGGACAAAGTTAGTTGAAATAGACAGTTTTTGCATGAAAACTCATTCCTGGTGGAACTTCATAGCAAAGTACAAAGTTCGTTTTGGATGGATCAATTTAGTTAAAATAGACAGTTTTTGCATGAAAACTCATTCCTGGTGGAACTTCATAGCAAAGTACAAAGTTCGTTTTGGATGGACAAAGTTAGTTGAAATAGACAGTTTTTGCATGAAAACTCATTCCTGGTGGAACTTCATAGCAAAGTACAAAGTTCGTTTTGGATGGATCAATTTAGTTGAAATAGACAGTTTTTGCATGAAAACTCATTCCTGGTGGAACTTCATAGCAAAGTACAAAGTTCGTTTTGGATGGACAAAGTTAGTTGAAATAGTCAGTTTTTGCATGAAAACTCATTCCTGGTGGAACTTCATAGCAAAGTACAAAGTTCGTTTTGGATGGATCAATTTAGTTGAAATAGACAGTTTTTGCATGAAAACTCATTCCTGGTGGAACTTCATAGCAAAGTACAAAGTTCGTTTTGGATGGACAAAGTTAGTTGAAATAGACAGTTTTTGCATGAAAACTCATTCCTGGTGGAAACTTCATAGCAAAGTACAAAGTTCGTTTTGGATGGACAAAGTTAGTTGAAATAGACAGTTTTTGCATGAAAACTCATTCCTGGTGGAACTTCATAGCAAAGTACAAAGTTCGTTTTGGATGGACAAAGTTAGTTGAAATAGACAGTTTTTGCATGAAAACTCATTCCTGGTGGAACTTCATAGCAAAGTACAAAGTTCGTTTTGGATGGACAAAGTTAGTTGAAATAGACAGTTTTGCATAAAAACTCATTCCTGGTGGAACTTCATAGCAAAGTACAAAGTTCGTTTTGGATGGACAAAGTTAGTTGAAATAGACAGTTTTTGCATGAAAACTCATTCCTGGTGGAACTTCATAGCAAAGTACAAAGTTCGTTTTGGATGGACGAATTAAGTTGAAATAGACAGTTTTTGCATGAAAACTCATTCCTGGTGGAACTTCATAGCAAAGTACAAAGTTCGTTTTTGGATGGACAAAGTTAGTTGAAATAGACAGTTTTTGCATGAAAACTCATTCCTGGTGGAACTTCATAGCAAAGTACAAAGTTCGTTTTGGATGGACGAATTAAGTTGAAATAGACAGTTTTTGCATGAAAACTCATTCCTGGTGGAACTTCATAGCAAAGTACAAAGTTCGTTTTGGATGGATCAATTTAGTTGAAATAGACAGTTTTTGCATGAAAACTCATTCCTGGTGGAACTTCATAGCAAAGTACAAAGTTCGTTTTGGATGGACATTAAGTTGAAATAGACAGTTTTTGCATGAAAACTCATTCCTGGTGGAACTTCATAGCAAAGTACAAAGTTCGTTTTGGATGGACGAATTAAGTTGAAATAGACAGTTTTTGCATAAAAACTCATTCCTGGTGGAACTTCATAGCAAAGTACAAAGTTCGTTTTGGATGGATCAATTTAGTTGAAATAGACAGTTTTTGCATGAAAACTCATTCCTGGTGGAACTTCATAGCAAAGTACAAAGTTCGTTTTGGATGGACAAAGTTAGTTGAAATAGACAGTTTTTGCATGAAAACTCATTCCTGGTGGAACTTAATAGCAAAGTACAAAGTTCGTTTTGGATGGACAAAGTTAGTTGAAATAGACAGTTTTTGCATGAAAACTCATTCCTGGTGGAACTTCATAGCAAAGTACAAAGTTCGTTTTGGATGGACAAAGTTAGTTGAAATAGACAGTTTTTGCATGAAAACTCATTCCTGGTGGAACTTCATAGCAAAGTACAAAGTTCGTTTTGGATGGACAAAGTTAGTTGAAATAGACAGTTTTTGCATGAAAACTCATTCCTGGTGGAACTTCATAGCAAAGTACAAAGTTCGTTTTGGATAGACAAAGTTAGTTGAAATAGATAATTTTTGCATGAAAACTCATTCCTGGTGGAACTTCATAGCAAAGTACAAAGTTCGTTTTGGATGGATCAATTTAGTTGAAATAGACAGTTTTTGCATGAAAACTCATTCCTGGTGGAACTTCATAGCAAAGTACAAAGTTCGTTTTGGATGGACAAAGTTAGTTGAAATAGACAGTTTTTGCATGAAAACTCATTCCTGGTGGAACTTCATAGCAAAGTACAAAGTTCGTTTTGGATGGATCAATTTAGTTGAAATAGACAGTTTTTGCATGAAAACTCATTCCTGGTGGAACTTCATAGCAAAGTACAAAGTTCGTTTTGGATGGACAAAGTTAGTTGAAATAGACAGTTTTTGCATGAAAACTCATTCCTGGTGGAACTTCATAGCAAAGTACAAAGTTTGTTTTGGATGGACGAATTAAGTTGAAATAGACAGTTTTTGTATGAAAACTCATTCCTGGTAGAACTTCATAGCAAAGTACAAAGTTCGTTTTGGATGGACAAAGTTAGTTGAAATAGACAGTTTTTGCATGAAAACTCATTCCTGGTGGAACTTCATAGCAAAGTACAAAGTTCGTTTTGGATGGACGAATTAAGTTGAAATAGACAGTTTTTGCATAAAAACTCATTCCTGGTGGAACTTCATAGCAAAGTACAAAGTTCGTGTTGGATGGATCAATTTAGTTGAAATAGACAGTTTTTGCATGAAAACTCATTCCTGGTGGAACTTCATAGCAAAGTACTAAGTTCGTTTTGGATGGACAAAGTTAGTTGAAATAGACAGTTTTTGCATGAAAACTCATTCCTGGTGGAACTTCATAGCAAAGTACAAAGTTCGTTTTGGATGGATCAATTTAGTTGAAATAGACAGTTTTTGCATGAAAACTCATTCCTGGTGGAACTTCATAGCAAAGTACAAAGTTCGTTTTGGATGGATCAATTTAGTTAAAATAGACAGTTTTTGCATGAAAACTCATTCCTGGTGGAACTTCATAGCAAAGTACAAAGTTCGTTTTGGATGGACAAAGTTAGTTGAAATAGACAGTTTTTGCATGAAAACTCATTCCTGGTGGAACTTCATAGCAAAGTACAAAGTTCGTTTTGGATGGACAAAGTTAGTTGAAATAGACAGTTTTTGCATAAAAACTCATTCCTGGTGGAACTTCATAGCAAAGTACAAAGTTCGTTTTGGATGGATCAATTTAGTTGAAATAGACAGTTTTTGCATGAAAACTCATTCCTGGTGGAACTTCATAGCAAAGTACAAAGTTCGTTTTGGATGGATCAATTTAGTTGAAATAGACAGTTTTTGCATGAAAACTCATTCCTGGTGGAACTTCATAGCAAAGTACAAAGTTCGTTTTGGATGGACAAAGTTAGTTGAAATAGACAGTTTTTGCATGAAAACTCATTCCTGGTGGAACTTCATAGCAAAGTACAAAGTTCGTTTTGGATGGATCAATTTAGTTGAAATAGACAGTTTTTGCATGAAAACTCATTCCTGGTGGAACTTCATAGCAAAGTACAAAGTTCGTTTTGGATGGATCAATTTAGTTAAAATAGACAGTTTTTGCATGAAAACTCATTCCTGGTGGAACTTCATAGCAAAGTACAAAGTTCATTTTGGATGGACAAAGTTAGTTGAAATAGACAGTTTTTGCATGAAAACTCATTCCTGGTGGAACTTCATAGCAAAGTACAAAGTTCGTTTTGGATGGACAAAGTTAGTTGAAATAGACAGTTTTTGCATGAAAACTCATTCCAGGTGGAACTTCATAGCAAAGTACAAAGTTCGTTTTGGATGGACGAATTAAGTTGACATAGACAGTTTTTGTATGAAAACTCATTCCTGGTGGAACTTCATAGCAAAGTACAAAGTTCGTTTTGGATGGACAAAGTTAGTTGAAATAGACAGTTTTTGCATAAAAACTCATTCCTGGTGGAACTTCATAGCAAAGTACAAAGTTCGTTTTGGATGGATCAATTTAGTTGAAATAGACAGTTTTTGCATGAAAACTCATTCCTGGTGGAACTTCATAGCAAAGTACAAAGTTCGTTTTGGATGGATCAATTTAGTTGAAATAGACAGTTTTTGCATGAAAACTCATTCCTGGTGGAACTTCATAGCAAAGTACTAAGTTCGTTTTGGATGGACAAAGTTAGTTGAAATAGACAGTTTTTGCATGAAAACTCATTCCTGGTGGAACTTCATAGCAAAGTACAAAGTTCGTTTTGGATGGATCAATTTAGTTGAAATAGACAGTTTTTGCATGAAAACTGATTCCTGGTGGAACTTCATAGCAAAGTACAAAGTTCGTTTTGGATGGACAAAGTTAGTTGAAATAGACAGTTTTTGCATGAAAACTCATTCCTGGTGGAACTTCATAGCAAAGTACAAAGTTCGTTTTGGATGGACAAAGTTAGTTGAAATAGACAGTTTTTGCATAAAAACTCATTCCAGGTGGAACTTCATAGCAAAGTACAAAGTTCGTTTTGGATGGACGAATTAAGTTGAAATAGACAGTTTTTGTATGAAAACTCATTCCTGGTGGAACTTCATAGCAAAGTACAAAGTCCGTTTTGGATGGACAAAGTTAGTTGAAATAGACAGTTTTTGCATAAAAACTCATTCCTGGTGGAACTTCATAGCAAAGTACAAAGTTCGTTTTGGATGGATCAATTTAGTTGAAATAGACAGTTTTTGCATGAAAACTCATTCCTGGTGGAACTTCATAGCAAAGTACAAAGTTCGTTTTGGATGGATCAATTTAGTTGAAATAGACAGTTTTTGCATGAAAACTCATTCCTGGTGGAACTTCATAGCAAAGTACTAAGTTCGTTTTGGATGGACAAAGTTAGTTGAAATAGACAGTTTTTGCATGAAAACTCATTCCTGGTGGAACTTCATAGCAAAGTACAAAGTTCGTTTTGGATGGATCAATTTAGTTGAAATAGACAGTTTTTGCATGAAAACTCATTCCTGGTGGAACTTCATAGCAAAGTACAAAGTTCGTTTTGGATGGATCAATTTAGTTAAAATAGACAGTTTTTGCATGAAAACTCATTCCTGGTGGAACTTCATAGCAAAGTACAAAGTTCGTTTTGGATGGACAAAGTTAGTTGAAAAAGACAGTTTTTGCATGAAAACTCATTCCTGGTGGAACTTCATAGCAAAGTACAAAGTTTGTTTTGGATGGACGAATTAAGTTGAAATAGACAGTTTTTGCATAAAAACTCATTCCAGGTGGAACTTCATAGCAAAGTACTAAGTTCGTTTTGGATGGACAAAGTTAGTTGAAATAGACAGTTTTTGCATAAAAACTCATTCCAGGTGGAACTTCATAGCAAAGTACAAAGTTCGTTTTGGATGGACGAATTAAGTTGAAATAGACAGTTTTTGTATGAAAACTCATTCCTGGTGGAACTTCATAGCAAAGTACAAAGTTCGTTTTGGATGGACAAAGTTAGTTGAAATAGACAGTTTTTGCATAAAAACTCATTCCTGGTGGAACTTCATAGCAAAGTACAAAGTTCGTTTTGGATGGATCAATTTAGTTGAAATAGACAGTTTTTGCATGAAAACTCATTCCTGGTGGAACTTCATAGCAAAGTACAAAGTTCGTTTTGGATGGATCAATTTAGTTGAAATAGACAGTTTTTGCATGAAAACTCATTCCTGGTGGAACTTCATAGCAAAGTACTAAGTTCGTTTTGGATGGACAAAGTTAGTTGAAATAGACAGTTTTTGCATGAAAACTCATTCCTGGTGGAACTTCATAGCAAAGTACAAAGTTCGTTTTGGATGGATCAATTTAGTTGAAATAGACAGTTTTTGCATGAAAACTCATTCCTGGTGGAACTTCATAGCAAAGTACAAAGTTCGTTTTGGATGGATCAATTTAGTTAAAATAGACAGTTTTTGCATGAAAACTCATTCCTGGTGGAACTTCATAGCAAAGTACAAAGTTCGTTTTGGATGGACAAAGTTAGTTGAAAAAGACAGTTTTTGCATGAAAACTCATTCCTGGTGGAACTTCATAGCAAAGTACAAAGTTCGTTTTGGATGGACAAAGTTAGTTGAAATAGACAGTTTTTGCATGAAAACTCATTCCTGGTGGAACTTCATAGCAAAGTACAAAGTTCGTTTTGGATGGATCAATTTAGTTAAAATAGACAGTTTTTGCATGAAAACTCATTCCTGGTGGAACTTCATAGCAAAGTACAAAGTTCGTTTTGGATGGACAAAGTTAGTTGAAATAGACAGTTTTTGCATGAAAACTCATTCCTGGTGGAACTTCATAGCAAAGTACAAAGTTCGTTTTGGATGGATCAATTTAGTTGAAATAGACAGTTTTTGCATGAAAACTCATTCCTGGTGGAACTTCATAGCAAAGTACAAAGTTCGTTTTGGATGGACAAAGTTAGTTGAAATAGTCAGTTTTTGCATGAAAACTCATTCCTGGTGGAACTTCATAGCAAAGTACAAAGTTCGTTTTGGATGGATCAATTTAGTTGAAATAGACAGTTTTTGCATGAAAACTCATTCCTGGTGGAACTTCATAGCAAAGTACAAAGTTCGTTTTGGATGGACAAAGTTAGTTGAAATAGACAGTTTTTGCATAAAAACTCATTCCTGGTGGAACTTCATAGCAAAGTACAAAGTTCGTTTTGGATGGACAAAGTTAGTTGAAATAGACAGTTTTTGCATGAAAACTCATTCCTGGTGGAACTTCATAGCAAAGTACAAAGTTCGTTTTGGATGGACAAAGTTAGTTGAAATAGACAGTTTTTGCATGAAAACTCATTCCTGGTGGAACTTCATAGCAAAGTACAAAGTTCGTTTTGGATGGACAAAGTTAGTTGAAATAGACAGTTTTTGCATAAAAACTCATTCCTGGTGGAACTTCATAGCAAAGTACAAAGTTCGTTTTGGATGGACAAAGTTAGTTGAAATAGACAGTTTTTGCATGAAAACTCATTCCTGGTGGAACTTCATAGCAAAGTACAAAGTTCGTTTTGGATGGACGAATTAAGTTGAAATAGACAGTTTTTGCATGAAAACTCATTCCTGGTGGAACTTCATAGCAAAGTACAAAGTTCGTTTTGGATGGACAAAGTTAGTTGAAATAGACAGTTTTTGCATGAAAACTCATTCCTGGTGGAACTTCATAGCAAAGTACAAAGTTCGTTTTGGATGGACAAAGTTAGTTGAAATAGACAGTTTTTGCATGAAAACTCATTCCTGGTGGAACTTCATAGCAAAGTACAAAGTTCGTTTTGGATGGACAAAGTTAGTTGAAATAGTCAGTTTTTGCATGAAAACTCATTCCTGGTGGAACTTCATAGCAAAGTACAAAGTTCGTTTTGGATGGATCAATTTAGTTGAAATAGACAGTTTTTGCATGAAAACTCATTCCTGGTGGAACTTCATAGCAAAGTACAAAGTTCGTTTTGGATGGACAAAGTTAGTTGAAATAGACAGTTTTTGCATGAAAACTCATTCCTGGTGGAACTTCATAGCAAAGTACAAAGTTCGTTTTGGATGGACAAAGTTAGTTGAAATAGACAGTTTTTGCATGAAAACTCATTCCTGGTGGAACTTCATAGCAAAGTACAAAGTTCGTTTTGGATGGACAAAGTTAGTTGAAATAGACAGTTTTTGCATGAAAACTCATTCCTGGTGGAACTTCATAGCAAAGTACAAAGTTCGTTTTGGATGGACAAAGTTAGTTGAAATAGACAGTTTTTGCATAAAAACTCATTCCTGGTGGAACTTCATAGCAAAGTACAAAGTTCGTTTTGGATGGACAAAGTTAGTTGAAATAGACAGTTTTTGCATGAAAACTCATTCCTGGTGGAACTTCATAGCAAAGTACAAAGTTCGTTTTGGATGGACGAATTAAGTTGAAATAGACAGTTTTTGCATGAAAACTCATTCCTGGTGGAACTTCATAGCAAAGTACAAAGTTCGTTTTGGATGGACAAAGTTAGTTGAAATAGACAGTTTTTGCATGAAAACTCATTCCTGGTGGAACTTCATAGCAAAGTACAAAGTTCGTTTTGGATGGACGAATTAAGTTGAAATAGACAGTTTTTGCATGAAAACTCATTCCTGGTGGAACTTCATAGCAAAGTACAAAGTTCGTTTTGGATGGATCAATTTAGTTGAAATAGACAGTTTTTGCATGAAAACTCATTCCTGGTGGAACTTCATAGCAAAGTACAAAGTTCGTTTTGGATGGACGAATTAAGTTGAAATAGACAGTTTTTGCATGAAAACTCATTCCTGGTGGAACTTCATAGCAAAGTACAAAGTTCGTTTTGGATGGACGAATTAAGTTGAAATAGACAGTTTTTGCATAAAAACTCATTCCTGGTGGAACTTCATAGCAAAGTACAAAGTTCGTTTTGGATGGATCAATTTAGTTGAAATAGACAGTTTTTGCATGAAAACTCATTCCTGGTGGAACTTCATAGCAAAGTACAAAGTTCGTTTTGGATGGACAAAGTTAGTTGAAATAGACAGTTTTTGCATGAAAACTCATTCCTGGTGGAACTTAATAGCAAAGTACAAAGTTCGTTTTGGATGGACAAAGTTAGTTGAAATAGACAGTTTTTGCATGAAAACTCATTCCTGGTGGAACTTCATAGCAAAGTACAAAGTTCGTTTTGGATGGACAAAGTTAGTTGAAATAGACAGTTTTTGCATGAAAACTCATTCCTGGTGGAACTTCATAGCAAAGTACAAAGTTCGTTTTGGATAGACAAAGTTAGTTGAAATAGATAATTTTTGCATGAAAACTCATTCCTGGTGGAACTTCATAGCAAAGTACAAAGTTCGTTTTGGATGGATCAATTTAGTTGAAATAGACAGTTTTTGCATGAAAACTCATTCCTGGTGGAACTTCATAGCAAAGTACAAAGTTCGTTTTGGATGGACAAAGTTAGTTGAAATAGACAGTTTTTGCATGAAAACTCATTCCTGGTGGAACTTCATAGCAAAGTACAAAGTTCGTTTTGGATGGATCAATTTAGTTGAAATAGACAGTTTTTGCATGAAAACTCATTCCTGGTGGAACTTCATAGCAAAGTACAAAGTTCGTTTTGGATGGATCAATTTAGTTGAAATAGACAGTTTTTGCATGAAAACTCATTCCTGGTGGAACTTCATAGCAAAGTACAAAGTTCGTTTTGGATGGATCAATTTAGTTAAAATAGACAGTTTTTGCATGAAAACTCATTCCTGGTGGAACTTCATAGCAAAGTACGAAGTTCGTTTTGGATGGACAAAGTTAGTTGAAATAGACAGTTTTTGCATGAAAACTCATTCCTGGTGGAACTTCATAGCAAAGTACAAAGTTTGTTTTGGATGGACGAATTAAGTTGAAATAGACAGTTTTTGCATGAAAACTCATTCCTGGTGGAACTTCATAGCAAAGTACAAAGTTCGTTTTGGATGGACGAATTAAGTTGAAATAGACAGTTTTTGCATGAAAACTCATTCCTGGTGGAACTTCATAGCAAAGTACAAAGTTCGTTTTGGATGGACAAAGTTAGTTGAAATAGACAGTTTTTGCATGAAAACTCATTCCTGGTGGAACTTCATAGCAAAGTACAAAGTTCGTTTTGGATGGACAAAGTTAGTTGAAATAGACAGTTTTTGCATGAAAACTCATTCCTGGTGGAACTTCATAGCAAAGTACAAAGTTCGTTTTGGATGGACAAAGTTAGTTGAAATAGACAGTTTTTGCATGAAAACTCATTCCTGGTGGAACTTCATAGCAAAGTACAAAGTTCGTTTTGGATGGATCAATTTAGTTGAAATAGACAGTTTTTGCATGAAAACTCATTCCTGGTGGAACTTCATAGCAAAGTACAAAGTTCGTTTTGGATGGACAAAGTTAGTTGAAATAGTCAGTTTTTGCATGAAAACTCATTCCTGGTGGAACTTCATAGCAAAGTACAAAGTTCGTTTTGGATGGATCAATTTAGTTGAAATAGACAGTTTTTGCATGAAAACTCATTCCTGGTGGAACTTCATAGCAAAGTACAAAGTTCGTTTTGGATGGACAAAGTTAGTTGAAATAGACAGTTTTTGCATGAAAACTCATTCCTGGTGGAACTTCATAGCAAAGTACAAAGTTCGTTTTGGATGGACAAAGTTAGTTGAAATAGACAGTTTTTGCATGAAAACTCATTCCTGGTGGAACTTCATAGCAAAGTACAAAGTTCGTTTTGGATGGACAAAGTTAGTTGAAATAGACAGTTTTTGCATGAAAACTCATTCCTGGTGGAACTTCATAGCAAAGTACAAAGTTCGTTTTGGATGGACAAAGTTAGTTGAAATAGACAGTTTTTGCATAAAAACTCATTCCTGGTGGAACTTCATAGCAAAGTACAAAGTTCGTTTTGGATGGACAAAGTTAGTTGAAATAGACAGTTTTTGCATGAAAACTCATTCCTGGTGGAACTTCATAGCAAAGTACAAAGTTCGTTTTGGATGGACGAATTAAGTTGAAATAGACAGTTTTTGCATGAAAACTCATTCCTGGTGGAACTTCATAGCAAAGTACAAAGTTCGTTTTGGATGGACAAAGTTAGTTGAAATAGACAGTTTTTGCATGAAAACTCATTCCTGGTGGAACTTCATAGCAAAGTACAAAGTTCGTTTTGGATGGACGAATTAAGTTGAAATAGACAGTTTTTGCATGAAAACTCATTCCTGGTGGAACTTCATAGCAAAGTACAAAGTTCGTTTTGGATGGATCAATTTAGTTGAAATAGACAGTTTTTGCATGAAAACTCATTCCTGGTGGAACTTCATAGCAAAGTACAAAGTTCGTTTTGGATGGACGAATTAAGTTGAAATAGACAGTTTTTGCATGAAAACTCATTCCTGGTGGAACTTCATAGCAAAGTACAAAGTTCGTTTTGGATGGACGAATTAAGTTGAAATAGACAGTTTTTGCATAAAAACTCATTCCTGGTGGAACTTCATAGCAAAGTACAAAGTTCGTTTTGGATGGATCAATTTAGTTGAAATAGACAGTTTTTGCATGAAAACTCATTCCTGGTGGAACTTCATAGCAAAGTACAAAGTTCGTTTTGGATGGACAAAGTTAGTTGAAATAGACAGTTTTTGCATGAAAACTCATTCCTGGTGGAACTTAATAGCAAAGTACAAAGTTCGTTTTGGATGGACAAAGTTAGTTGAAATAGACAGTTTTTGCATGAAAACTCATTCCTGGTGGAACTTCATAGCAAAGTACAAAGTTCGTTTTGGATGGACAAAGTTAGTTGAAATAGACAGTTTTTGCATGAAAACTCATTCCTGGTGGAACTTCATAGCAAAGTACAAAGTTCGTTTTGGATGGACAAAGTTAGTTGAAATAGACAGTTTTTGCATGAAAACTCATTCCTGGTGGAACTTCATAGCAAAGTACAAAGTTCGTTTTGGATAGACAAAGTTAGTTGAAATAGATAATTTTTGCATGAAAACTCATTCCTGGTGGAACTTCATAGCAAAGTACAAAGTTCGTTTTGGATGGATCAATTTAGTTGAAATAGACAGTTTTTGCATGAAAACTCATTCCTGGTGGAACTTCATAGCAAAGTACAAAGTTCGTTTTGGATGGACAAAGTTAGTTGAAATAGACAGTTTTTGCATGAAAACTCATTCCTGGTGGAACTTCATAGCAAAGTACAAAGTTCGTTTTGGATGGATCAATTTAGTTGAAATAGACAGTTTTTGCATGAAAACTCATTCCTGGTGGAACTTCATAGCAAAGTACAAAGTTCGTTTTGGATGGACAAAGTTAGTTGAAATAGACAGTTTTTGCATGAAAACTCATTCCTGGTGGAACTTCATAGCAAAGTACAAAGTTTGTTTTGGATGGACGAATTAAGTTGAAATAGACAGTTTTTGTATGAAAACTCATTCCTGGTAGAACTTCATAGCAAAGTACAAAGTTCGTTTTGGATGGACAAAGTTAGTTGAAATAGACAGTTTTTGCATGAAAACTCATTCCTGGTGGAACTTCATAGCAAAGTACAAAGTTCGTTTTGGATGGACGAATTAAGTTGAAATAGACAGTTTTTGCATAAAAACTCATTCCTGGTGGAACTTCATAGCAAAGTACAAAGTTCGTGTTGGATGGATCAATTTAGTTGAAATAGACAGTTTTTGCATGAAAACTCATTCCTGGTGGAACTTCATAGCAAAGTACTAAGTTCGTTTTGGATGGACAAAGTTAGTTGAAATAGACAGTTTTTGCATGAAAACTCATTCCTGGTGGAACTTCATAGCAAAGTACAAAGTTCGTTTTGGATGGATCAATTTAGTTGAAATAGACAGTTTTTGCATGAAAACTCATTCCTGGTGGAACTTCATAGCAAAGTACAAAGTTCGTTTTGGATGGATCAATTTAGTTAAAATAGACAGTTTTTGCATGAAAACTCATTCCTGGTGGAACTTCATAGCAAAGTACAAAGTTCGTTTTGGATGGACAAAGTTAGTTGAAATAGACAGTTTTTGCATGAAAACTCATTCCTGGTGGAACTTCATAGCAAAGTACAAAGTTCGTTTTGGATGGACAAAGTTAGTTGAAATAGACAGTTTTTGCATAAAAACTCATTCCTGGTGGAACTTCATAGCAAAGTACAAAGTTCGTTTTGGATGGATCAATTTAGTTGAAATAGACAGTTTTTGCATGAAAACTCATTCCTGGTGGAACTTCATAGCAAAGTACAAAGTTCGTTTTGGATGGATCAATTTAGTTGAAATAGACAGTTTTTGCATGAAAACTCATTCCTGGTGGAACTTCATAGCAAAGTACAAAGTTCGTTTTGGATGGACAAAGTTAGTTGAAATAGACAGTTTTTGCATGAAAACTCATTCCAGGTGGAACTTCATAGCAAAGTACAAAGTTCGTTTTGGATGGACGAATTAAGTTGACATAGACAGTTTTTGTATGAAAACTCATTCCTGGTGGAACTTCATAGCAAAGTACAAAGTTCGTTTTGGATGGACAAAGTTAGTTGAAATAGACAGTTTTTGCATAAAAACTCATTCCTGGTGGAACTTCATAGCAAAGTACAAAGTTCGTTTTGGATGGATCAATTTAGTTGAAATAGACAGTTTTTGCATGAAAACTCATTCCTGGTGGAACTTCATAGCAAAGTACAAAGTTCGTTTTGGATGGATCAATTTAGTTGAAATAGACAGTTTTTGCATGAAAACTCATTCCTGGTGGAACTTCATAGCAAAGTACTAAGTTCGTTTTGGATGGACAAAGTTAGTTGAAATAGACAGTTTTTGCATGAAAACTCATTCCTGGTGGAACTTCATAGCAAAGTACAAAGTTCGTTTTGGATGGATCAATTTAGTTGAAATAGACAGTTTTTGCATGAAAACTCATTCCTGGTGGAACTTCATAGCAAAGTACAAAGTTCGTTTTGGATGGACAAAGTTAGTTGAAATAGACAGTTTTTGCATGAAAACTCATTCCTGGTGGAACTTCATAGCAAAGTACAAAGTTCGTTTTGGATGGACAAAGTTAGTTGAAATAGACAGTTTTTGCATAAAAACTCATTCCAGGTGGAACTTCATAGCAAAGTACAAAGTTCGTTTTGGATGGACGAATTAAGTTGAAATAGACAGTTTTTGTATGAAAACTCATTCCTGGTGGAACTTCATAGCAAAGTACAAAGTTCGTTTTGGATGGACAAAGTTAGTTGAAATAGACAGTTTTTGCATAAAAACTCATTCCTGGTGGAACTTCATAGCAAAGTACAAAGTTCGTTTTGGATGGATCAATTTAGTTGAAATAGACAGTTTTTGCATGAAAACTCATTCCTGGTGGAACTTCATAGCAAAGTACAAAGTTCGTTTTGGATGGATCAATTTAGTTGAAATAGACAGTTTTTGCATGAAAACTCATTCCTGGTGGAACTTCATAGCAAAGTACTAAGTTCGTTTTGGATGGACAAAGTTAGTTGAAATAGACAGTTTTTGCATGAAAACTCATTCCTGGTGGAACTTCATAGCAAAGTACAAAGTTCGTTTTGGATGGATCAATTTAGTTGAAATAGACAGTTTTTGCATGAAAACTCATTCCTGGTGGAACTTCATAGCAAAGTACAAAGTTCGTTTTGGATGGATCAATTTAGTTAAAATAGACAGTTTTTGCATGAAAACTCATTCCTGGTGGAACTTCATAGCAAAGTACAAAGTTCGTTTTGGATGGACAAAGTTAGTTGAAAAAGACAGTTTTTGCATGAAAACTCATTCCTGGTGGAACTTCATAGCAAAGTACAAAGTTTGTTTTGGATGGACGAATTAAGTTGAAATAGACAGTTTTTGCATGAAAACTCATTCCTGGTGGAACTTCATAGCAAAGTACAAAGTTCGTTTTGGATGGACGAATTAAGTTGAAATAGACAGTTTTTGCATGAAAACTCATTCCTGGTGGAACTTCATAGCAAAGTACAAAGTTCGTTTTGGATGGACAAAGTTAGTTGAAATAGACAGTTTTTGCATGAAAACTCATTCCTGGTGGAACTTCATAGCAAAGTACAAAGTTCGTTTTGGATGGATCAATTTAGTTAAAATAGACAGTTTTTGCATGAAAACTCATTCCTGGTGGAACTTCATAGCAAAGTACAAAGTTCGTTTTGGATGGACAAAGTTAGTTGAAATAGACAGTTTTTGCATGAAAACTCATTCCTGGTGGAACTTCATAGCAAAGTACAAAGTTCGTTTTGGATGGATCAATTTAGTTGAAATAGACAGTTTTTGCATGAAAACTCATTCCTGGTGGAACTTCATAGCAAAGTACAAAGTTCGTTTTGGATGGACAAAGTTAGTTGAAATAGTCAGTTTTTGCATGAAAACTCATTCCTGGTGGAACTTCATAGCAAAGTACAAAGTTCGTTTTGGATGGATCAATTTAGTTGAAATAGACAGTTTTTGCATGAAAACTCATTCCTGGTGGAACTTCATAGCAAAGTACAAAGTTCGTTTTGGATGGACAAAGTTAGTTGAAATAGACAGTTTTTGCATAAAAACTCATTCCTGGTGGAACTTCATAGCAAAGTACAAAGTTCGTTTTGGATGGACAAAGTTAGTTGAAATAGACAGTTTTTGCATGAAAACTCATTCCTGGTGGAACTTCATAGCAAAGTACAAAGTTCGTTTTGGATGGACAAAGTTAGTTGAAATAGACAGTTTTTGCATGAAAACTCATTCCTGGTGGAACTTCATAGCAAAGTACAAAGTTCGTTTTGGATGGACAAAGTTAGTTGAAATAGACAGTTTTTGCATAAAAACTCATTCCTGGTGGAACTTCATAGCAAAGTACAAAGTTCGTTTTGGATGGACAAAGTTAGTTGAAATAGACAGTTTTTGCATGAAAACTCATTCCTGGTGGAACTTCATAGCAAAGTACAAAGTTCGTTTTGGATGGACGAATTAAGTTGAAATAGACAGTTTTTGCATGAAAACTCATTCCTGGTGGAACTTCATAGCAAAGTACAAAGTTCGTTTTGGATGGACAAAGTTAGTTGAAATAGACAGTTTTTGCATGAAAACTCATTCCTGGTGGAACTTCATAGCAAAGTACAAAGTTCGTTTTGGATGGACGAATTAAGTTGAAATAGACAGTTTTTGCATGAAAACTCATTCCTGGTGGAACTTCATAGCAAAGTACAAAGTTCGTTTTGGATGGATCAATTTAGTTGAAATAGACAGTTTTTGCATGAAAACTCATTCCTGGTGGAACTTCATAGCAAAGTACAAAGTTCGTTTTGGATGGACGAATTAAGTTGAAATAGACAGTTTTTGCATGAAAACTCATTCCTGGTGGAACTTCATAGCAAAGTACTAAGTTCGTTTTGGATGGACGAATTAAGTTGAAATAGACAGTTTTTGCATAAAAACTCATTCCTGGTGGAACTTCATAGCAAAGTACAAAGTTCGTTTTGGATGGATCAATTTAGTTGAAATAGACAGTTTTTGCATGAAAACTCATTCCTGGTGGAACTTCATAGCAAAGTACAAAGTTCGTTTTGGATGGACAAAGTTAGTTGAAATAGACAGTTTTTGCATGAAAACTCATTCCTGGTGGAACTTAATAGCAAAGTACAAAGTTCGTTTTGGATGGACAAAGTTAGTTGAAATAGACAGTTTTTGCATGAAAACTCATTCCTGGTGGAACTTCATAGCAAAGTACAAAGTTCGTTTTGGATGGACAAAGTTAGTTGAAATAGACAGTTTTTGCATGAAAACTCATTCCTGGTGGAACTTCATAGCAAAGTACAAAGTTCGTTTTGGATGGACAAAGTTAGTTGAAATAGACAGTTTTTGCATGAAAACTCATTCCTGGTGGAACTTCATAGCAAAGTACAAAGTTCGTTTTGGATAGACAAAGTTAGTTGAAATAGATAATTTTTGCATGAAAACTCATTCCTGGTGGAACTTCATAGCAAAGTACAAAGTTCGTTTTGGATGGATCAATTTAGTTGAAATAGACAGTTTTTGCATGAAAACTCATTCCTGGTGGAACTTCATAGCAAAGTACAAAGTTCGTTTTGGATGGATCAATTTAGTTAAAATAGACAGTTTTTGCATGAAAACTCATTCCTGGTGGAACTTCATAGCAAAGTACAAAGTTCGTTTTGGATGGACAAAGTTAGTTGAAATAGACAGTTTTTGCATGAAAACTCATTCCTGGTGGAACTTCATAGCAAAGTACAAAGTTCGTTTTGGATGGACAAAGTTAGTTGAAATAGACAGTTTTTGCATGAAAACTCATTCCTGGTGGAACTTCATAGCAAAGTACAAAGTTTGTTTTGGATGGACGAATTAAGTTGAAATAGACAGTTTTTGTATGAAAACTCATTCCTGGTAGAACTTCATAGCAAAGTACAAAGTTCGTTTTGGATGGACAAAGTTAGTTGAAATAGACAGTTTTTGCATGAAAACTCATTCCTGGTGGAACTTCATAGCAAAGTACAAAGTTCGTTTTGGATGGACGAATTAAGTTGAAATAGACAGTTTTTGCATAAAAACTCATTCCTGGTGGAACTTCATAGCAAAGTACAAAGTTCGTGTTGGATGGATCAATTTAGTTGAAATAGACAGTTTTTGCATGAAAACTCATTCCTGGTGGAACTTCATAGCAAAGTACTAAGTTCGTTTTGGATGGACAAAGTTAGTTGAAATAGACAGTTTTTGCATGAAAACTCATTCCAGGTGGAACTTCATAGCAAAGTACAAAGTTCGTTTTGGATGGATCAATTTAGTTGAAATAGACAGTTTTTGCATGAAAACTCATTCCTGGTGGAACTTCATAGCAAAGTACAAAGTTCGTTTTGGATGGATCAATTTAGTTAAAATAGACAGTTTTTGCATGAAAACTCATTCCTGGTGGAACTTCATAGCAAAGTACAAAGTTCGTTTTGGATGGACAAAGTTAGTTGAAATAGACAGTTTTTGCATGAAAACTCATTCCTGGTGGAACTTCATAGCAAAGTACAAAGTTCGTTTTGGATGGACAAAGTTAGTTGAAATAGACAGTTTTTGCATAAAAACTCATTCCTGGTGGAACTTCATAGCAAAGTACAAAGTTCGTTTTGGATGGATCAATTTAGTTGAAATAGACAGTTTTTGCATGAAAACTCATTCCTGGTGGAACTTCATAGCAAAGTACAAAGTTCGTTTTGGATGGATCAATTTAGTTGAAATAGACAGTTTTTGCATGAAAACTCATTCCTGGTGGAACTTCATAGCAAAGTACAAAGTTCGTTTTGGATGGATCAATTTAGTTGAAATAGACAGTTTTTGCATGAAAACTCATTCCTGGTGGAACTTCATAGCAAAGTACAAAGTTCGTTTTGGATGGACAAAGTTAGTTGAAATAGACAGTTTTTGCATAAAAACTCATTCCTGGTGGAACTTCATAGCAAAGTACAAAGTTCGTTTTGGATGGACAAAGTTAGTTGAAATAGACAGTTTTTGCATGAAAACTCATTCCTGGTGGAACTTCATAGCAAAGTACAAAGTTCGTTTTGGATGGACAAAGTTAGTTGAAATAGACAGTTTTTGCATGAAAACTCATTCCAGGTGGAACTTCATAGCAAAGTACAAAGTTCGTTTTGGATGGACGAATTAAGTTGAAATAGACAGTTTTTGTATGAAAACTCATTCCTGGTGGAACTTCATAGCAAAGTACAAAGTTCGTTTTGGATGGACAAAGTTAGTTGAAATAGACAGTTTTTGCATAAAAACTCATTCCTGGTGGAACTTCATAGCAAAGTACAAAGTTCGTTTTGGATGGATCAATTTAGTTGAAATAGACAGTTTTTGCATGAAAACTCATTCCTGGTGGAACTTCATAGCAAAGTACAAAGTTCGTTTTGGATGGATCAATTTAGTTGAAATAGACAGTTTTTGCATGAAAACTCATTCCTGGTGGAACTTCATAGCAAAGTACTAAGTTCGTTTTGGATGGACAAAGTTAGTTGAAATAGACAGTTTTTGCATGAAAACTCATTCCTGGTGGAACTTCATAGCAAAGTACAAAGTTCGTTTTGGATGGACAAAGTTAGTTGAAATAGACAGTTTTTGCATGAAAACTCATTCCTGGTGGAACTTCATAGCAAAGTACAAAGTTCGTTTTGGATGGATCAATTTAGTTAAAATAGACAGTTTTTGCATGAAAACTCATTCCTGGTGGAACTTCATAGCAAAGTACAAAGTTCGTTTTGGATGGACAAAGTTAGTTGAAATAGACAGTTTTTGCATGAAAACTCATTCCTGGTGGAACTTCATAGCAAAGTACAAAGTTTGTTTTGGATGGACGAATTAAGTTGAAATAGACAGTTTTTGCATGAAAACTCATTCCTGGTGGAACTTCATAGCAAAGTACAAAGTTCGTTTTGGATGGACGAATTAAGTTGAAATAGACAGTTTTTGCATGAAAACTCATTCCTGGTGGAACTTCATAGCAAAGTACAAAGTTCGTTTTGGATGGACAAAGTTAGTTGAAATAGACAGTTTTTGCATGAAAACTCATTCCTGGTGGAACTTCATAGCAAAGTACAAAGTTCGTTTTGGATGGACAAAGTTAGTTGAAATAGACAGTTTTTGCATGAAAACTCATTCCTGGTGGAACTTCATAGCAAAGTACAAAGTTCGTTTTGGATGGACGAATTAAGTTGAAATAGACAGTTTTTGCATGAAAACTCATTCCTGGTGGAACTTCATAGCAAAGTACAAAGTTCGTTTTGGATGGATCAATTTAGTTGAAATAGACAGTTTTTGCATGAAAACTCATTCCTGGTGGAACTTCATAGCAAAGTACAAAGTTCGTTTTGGATGGATCAATTTAGTTAAAATAGACAGTTTTTGCATGAAAACTCATTCCTGGTGGAACTTCATAGCAAAGTACAAAGTTCGTTTTGGATGGATTAATTTAGTTAAAATAGACAGTTTTTGCATGAAAACTCATTCCTGGTGGAACTTCATAGCAAAGTACAAAGTTCGTTTTGGATGGACAAAGTTAGTTGAAATAGACAGTTTTTGCATGAAAACTCATTCCTGATGGAACTTCATAGCAAAGTACAAAGTTCGTTTTGGATGGATCAATTTAGTTGAAATAGACAGTTTTTGCATGAAAACTCATTCCTGGTGGAACTTCATAGCAAAGTACAAAGTTCGTTTTGGATGGACAAAGTTAGTTGAAATAGACAGTTTTTGCATGAAAACTCATTCCTGGTGGAACTTCATAGCAAAGTACAAAGTTCGTTTTGGATGGACAAAGTTAGTTGAAATAGACAGTTTTTGCATGAAAACTCATTCCTGGTGGAACTTCATAGCAAAGTACAAAGTTCGTTTTGGATGGACGAATTAAGTTGAAATAGACAGTTTTTGCATGAAAACTCATTCCTGGTGGAACTTCATAGCAAAGTACAAAGTTCGTTTTGGATGGACAAAGTTAGTTGAAATAGACAGTTTTTGCATGAAAACTCATTCCTGGTGGAACTTCATAGCAAAGTACAAAGTTCGTTTTGGATGGACGAATTAAGTTGAAATAGACAGTTTTTGCATGAAAACTCATTCCTGGTGGAACTTCATAGCAAAGTACAAAGTTCGTTTTGGATGGATCAATTTAGTTGAAATAGACAGTTTTTGCATGAAAACTCATTCCTGGTGGAACTTCATAGCAAAGTACAAAGTTCGTTTTGGATGGACGAATTAAGTTGAAATAGACAGTTTTTGCATGAAAACTCATTCCTGGTGGAACTTCATAGCAAAGTACAAAGTTCGTTTTGGATGGACGAATTAAGTTGAAATAGACAGTTTTTGCATAAAAACTCATTCCTGGTGGAACTTCATAGCAAAGTACAAAGTTCGTTTTGGATGGATCAATTTAGTTGAAATAGACAGTTTTTGCATGAAAACTCATTCCTGGTGGAACTTCATAGCAAAGTACAAAGTTCGTTTTGGATGGACAAAGTTAGTTGAAATAGACAGTTTTTGCATGAAAACTCATTCCTGGTGGAACTTCATAGCAAAGTACAAAGTTCGTTTTGGATGGACGAATTAAGTTGAAATAGACAGTTTTTGCATGAAAACTCATTCCTGGTGGAACTTCATAGCAAAGTACAAAGTTCGTTTTGGATGGACAAAGTTAGTTGAAATAGACAGTTTTTGCATGAAAACTCATTCCTGGTGGAACTTCATAGCAAAGTACAAAGTTCGTTTTGGATGGACAAAGTTAGTTGAAATAGACAGTTTTTGCATGAAAACTCATTCCTGGTGGAACTTCATAGCAAAGTACAAAGTTCGTTTTGGATGGACAAAGTTAGTTGAAATAGACAGTTTTTGCATAAAAACTCATTCCTGGTGGAACTTCATAGCAAAGTACAAAGTTCGTTTTGGATGGACAAAGTTAGTTGAAATAGACAGTTTTTGCATGAAAACTCATTCCTGGTGGAACTTCATAGCAAAGTACAAAGTTCGTTTTGGATGGACGAATTAAGTTGAAATAGACAGTTTTTGCATGAAAACTCATTCCTGGTGGAACTTCATAGCAAAGTACAAAGTTCGTTTTGGATGGACAAAGTTAGTTGAAATAGACAGTTTTTGCATGAAAACTCATTCCTGGTGGAACTTCATAGCAAAGTACAAAGTTCGTTTTGGATGGACGAATTAAGTTGAAATAGACAGTTTTTGCATGAAAACTCATTCCTGGTGGAACTTCATAGCAAAGTACAAAGTTCGTTTTGGATGGATCAATTTAGTTGAAATAGACAGTTTTTGCATGAAAACTCATTCCTGGTGGAACTTCATAGCAAAGTACAAAGTTCGTTTTGGATGGACGAATTAAGTTGAAATAGACAGTTTTTGCATGAAAACTCATTCCTGGTGGAACTTCATAGCAAAGTACAAAGTTCGTTTTGGATGGACGAATTAAGTTGAAATAGACAGTTTTTGCATAAAAACTCATTCCTGGTGGAACTTCATAGCAAAGTACAAAGTTCGTTTTGGATGGATCAATTTAGTTGAAATAGACAGTTTTTGCATGAAAACTCATTCCTGGTGGAACTTCATAGCAAAGTACAAAGTTCGTTTTGGATGGACAAAGTTAGTTGAAATAGACAGTTTTTGCATGAAAACTCATTCCTGGTGGAACTTAATAGCAAAGTACAAAGTTCGTTTTGGATGGACAAAGTTAGTTGAAATAGACAGTTTTTGCATGAAAACTCATTCCTGGTGGAACTTCATAGCAAAGTACAAAGTTCGTTTTGGATGGACAAAGTTAGTTGAAATAGACAGTTTTTGCATGAAAACTCATTCCTGGTGGAACTTCATAGCAAAGTACAAAGTTCGTTTTGGATGGACAAAGTTAGTTGAAATAGACAGTTTTTGCATGAAAACTCATTCCTGGTGGAACTTCATAGCAAAGTACAAAGTTCGTTTTGGATGGACAAAGTTAGTTGAAATAGACAGTTTTTGCATGAAAACTCATTCCTGGTGGAACTTCATAGCAAAGTACAAAGTTCGTTTTGGATGGACGAATTAAGTTGAAATAGACAGTTTTTGCATGAAAACTCATTCCTGGTGGAACTTCATAGCAAAGTACAAAGTTCGTTTTGGATGGACAAAGTTAGTTGAAATAGACAGTTTTTGCATGAAAACTCATTCCTGGTGGAACTTCATAGCAAAGTACAAAGTTCGTTTTGGATGGACGAATTAAGTTGAAATAGACAGTTTTTGCATGAAAACTCATTCCTGGTGGAACTTCATAGCAAAGTACAAAGTTCGTTTTGGATGGATCAATTTAGTTGAAATAGACAGTTTTTGCATGAAAACTCATTCCTGGTGGAACTTCATAGCAAAGTACAAAGTTCGTTTTGGAAGGACGAATTAAGTTGAAATAGACAGTTTTTGCATGAAAACTCATTCCTGGTGGAACTTCATAGCAAAGTACAAAGTTCGTTTTGGATGGACGAATTAAGTTGAAATAGACAGTTTTTGCATAAAAACTCATTCCTGGTGGAACTTCATAGCAAAGTACAAAGTTCGTTTTGGATGGATCAATTTAGTTGAAATAGACAGTTTTTGCATGAAAACTCATTCCTGGTGGAACTTCATAGCAAAGTACAAAGTTCGTTTTGGATGGACAAAGTTAGTTGAAATAGACAGTTTTTGCATGAAAACTCATTCCTGGTGGAACTTAATAGCAAAGTACAAAGTTCGTTTTGGATGGACAAAGTTAGTTGAAATAGACAGTTTTTGCATGAAAACTCATTCCTGGTGGAACTTCATAGCAAAGTACAAAGTTCGTTTTGGATGGACAAAGTTAGTTGAAATAGACAGTTTTTGCATGAAAACTCATTCCTGGTGGAACTTCATAGCAAAGTACAAAGTTCGTTTTGGATGGACAAAGTTAGTTGAAATAGACAGTTTTTGCATGAAAACTCATTCCTGGTGGAACTTCATAGCAAAGTACAAAGTTCGTTTTGGATAGACAAAGTTAGTTGAAATAGATAATTTTTGCATGAAAACTCATTCCTGGTGGAACTTCATAGCAAAGTACAAAGTTCGTTTTGGATGGATCAATTTAGTTGAAATAGACAGTTTTTGCATGAAAACTCATTCCTGGTGGAACTTCATAGCAAAGTACAAAGTTCGTTTTGGATGGACAAAGTTAGTTGAAATAGACAGTTTTTGCATGAAAACTCATTCCTGGTGGAACTTCATAGCAAAGTACAAAGTTCGTTTTGGATGGATCAATTTAGTTGAAATAGACAGTTTTTGCATGAAAACTCATTCCTGGTGGAACTTCATAGCAAAGTACAAAGTTCGTTTTGGATGGACAAAGTTAGTTGAAATAGACAGTTTTTGCATGAAAACTCATTCCTGGTGGAACTTCATAGCAAAGTACAAAGTTTGTTTTGGATGGACGAATTAAGTTGAAATAGACAGTTTTTGTATGAAAACTCATTCCTGGTAGAACTTCATAGCAAAGTACAAAGTTCGTTTTGGATGGACAAAGTTAGTTGAAATAGACAGTTTTTGCATGAAAACTCATTCCTGGTGGAACTTCATAGCAAAGTACAAAGTTCGTTTTGGATGGACGAATTAAGTTGAAATAGACAGTTTTTGCATAAAAACTCATTCCTGGTGGAACTTCATAGCAAAGTACAAAGTTCGTGTTGGATGGATCAATTTAGTTGAAATAGACAGTTTTTGCATGAAAACTCATTCCTGGTGGAACTTCATAGCAAAGTACTAAGTTCGTTTTGGATGGACAAAGTTAGTTGAAATAGACAGTTTTTGCATGAAAACTCATTCCTGGTGGAACTTCATAGCAAAGTACAAAGTTCGTTTTGGATGGATCAATTTAGTTGAAATAGACAGTTTTTGCATGAAAACTCATTCCTGGTGGAACTTCATAGCAAAGTACAAAGTTCGTTTTGGATGGATCAATTTAGTTAAAATAGACAGTTTTTGCATGAAAACTCATTCCTGGTGGAACTTCATAGCAAAGTACAAAGTTCGTTTTGGATGGACAAAGTTAGTTGAAATAGACAGTTTTTGCATGAAAACTCATTCCTGGTGGAACTTCATAGCAAAGTACAAAGTTCGTTTTGGATGGACAAAGTTAGTTGAAATAGACAGTTTTTGCATAAAAACTCATTCCTGGTGGAACTTCATAGCAAAGTACAAAGTTCGTTTTGGATGGATCAATTTAGTTGAAATAGACAGTTTTTGCATGAAAACTCATTCCTGGTGGAACTTCATAGCAAAGTACAAAGTTCGTTTTGGATGGATCAATTTAGTTGAAATAGACAGTTTTTGCATGAAAACTCATTCCTGGTGGAACTTCATAGCAAAGTACAAAGTTCGTTTTGGATGGACAAAGTTAGTTGAAATAGACAGTTTTTGCATAAAAACTCATTCCTGGTGGAACTTCATAGCAAAGTACAAAGTTCGTTTTGGATGGATCAATTTAGTTGAAATAGACAGTTTTTGCATGAAAACTCATTCCTGGTGGAACTTCATAGCAAAGTACAAAGTTCGTTTTGGATGGATCAATTTAGTTAAAATAGACAGTTTTTGCATGAAAACTCATTCCTGGTGGAACTTCATAGCAAAGTACAAAGTTCGTTTTGGATGGACAAAGTTAGTTGAAATAGACAGTTTTTGCATGAAAACTCATTCCTGGTGGAACTTCATAGCAAAGTACAAAGTTCGTTTTGGATGGACAAAGTTAGTTGAAATAGACAGTTTTTGCATGAAAACTCATTCCAGGTGGAACTTCATAGCAAAGTACAAAGTTCGTTTTGGATGGACGAATTAAGTTGAAATAGACAGTTTTTGTATGAAAACTCATTCCTGGTGGAACTTCATAGCAAAGTACAAAGTTCGTTTTGGATGGACAAAGTTAGTTGAAATAGACAGTTTTTGCATAAAAACTCATTCCTGGTGGAACTTCATAGCAAAGTACAAAGTTCGTTTTGGATGGATCAATTTAGTTGAAATAGACAGTTTTTGCATGAAAACTCATTCCTGGTGGAACTTCATAGCAAAGTACAAAGTTCGTTTTGGATGGATCAATTTAGTTGAAATAGACAGTTTTTGCATGAAAACTCATTCCTGGTGGAACTTCATAGCAAAGTACTAAGTTCGTTTTGGATGGACAAAGTTAGTTGAAATAGACAGTTTTTGCATGAAAACTCATTCCTGGTGGAACTTCATAGCAAAGTACAAAGTTCGTTTTGGATGGATCAATTTAGTTGAAATAGACAGTTTTTGCATGAAAACTCATTCCTGGTGGAACTTCATAGCAAAGTACAAAGTTCGTTTTGGATGGATCAATTTAGTTAAAATAGACAGTTTTTGCATGAAAACTCATTCCTGGTGGAACTTCATAGCAAAGTACAAAGTTCGTTTTGGATGGACAAAGTTAGTTGAAATAGACAGTTTTTGCATGAAAACTCATTCCTGGTGGAACTTCATAGCAAAGTACAAAGTTTGTTTTGGATGGACGAATTAAGTTGAAATAGACAGTTTTTGCATGAAAACTCATTCCTGGTGGAACTTCATAGCAAAGTACAAAGTTCGTTTTGGATGGACGAATTAAGTTGAAATAGACAGTTTTTGCATGAAAACTCATTCCTGGTGGAACTTCATAGCAAAGTACAAAGTTCGTTTTGGATGGACAAAGTTAGTTGAAATAGACAGTTTTTGCATGAAAACTCATTCCTGGTGGAACTTCATAGCAAAGTACAAAGTTCGTTTTGGATGGATCAATTTAGTTAAAATAGACAGTTTTTGCATGAAAACTCATTCCTGGTGGAACTTCATAGCAAAGTACAAAGTTCGTTTTGGATGGACAAAGTTAGTTGAAATAGACAGTTTTTGCATGAAAACTCATTCCTGGTGGAACTTCATAGCAAAGTACAAAGTTCGTTTTGGATGGATCAATTTAGTTGAAATAGACAGTTTTTGCATGAAAACTCATTCCTGGTGGAACTTCATAGCAAAGTACAAAGTTCGTTTTGGATGGACAAAGTTAGTTGAAATAGTCAGTTTTTGCATGAAAACTCATTCCTGGTGGAACTTCATAGCAAAGTACAAAGTTCGTTTTGGATGGACAAAGTTAGTTGAAATAGACAGTTTTTGCATGAAAACTCATTCCTGGTGGAACTTCATAGCAAAGTACAAAGTTCGTTTTGGATGGACAAAGTTAGTTGAAATAGACAGTTTTTGCATAAAAACTCATTCCTGGTGGAACTTCATAGCAAAGTACAAAGTTCGTTTTGGATGGATCAATTTAGTTGAAATAGACAGTTTTTGCATGAAAACTCATTCCTGGTGGAACTTCATAGCAAAGTACAAAGTTCGTTTTGGATGGATCAATTTAGTTAAAATAGACAGTTTTTGCATGAAAACTCATTCCTGGTGGAACTTCATAGCAAAGTACAAAGTTCGTTTTGGATGGACAAAGTTAGTTGAAATAGACAGTTTTTGCATGAAAACTCATTCCTGGTGGAACTTCATAGCAAAGTACAAAGTTCGTTTTGGATGGATCAATTTAGTTGAAATAGACAGTTTTTGCATGAAAACTCATTCCTGGTGGAACTTCATAGCAAAGTACAAAGTTCGTTTTGGATGGACAAAGTTAGTTGAAATAGTCAGTTTTTGCATGAAAACTCATTCCTGGTGGAACTTCATAGCAAAGTACAAAGTTCGTTTTGGATGGATCAATTTAGTTGAAATAGACAGTTTTTGCATGAAAACTCATTCCTGGTGGAACTTCATAGCAAAGTACAAAGTTCGTTTTGGATGGACAAAGTTAGTTGAAATAGACAGTTTTTGCATAAAAACTCATTCCTGGTGGAACTTCATAGCAAAGTACAAAGTTCGTTTTGGATGGACAAAGTTAGTTGAAATAGACAGTTTTTGCATGAAAACTCATTCCTGGTGGAACTTCATAGCAAAGTACAAAGTTCGTTTTGGATGGACAAAGTTAGTTGAAATAGACAGTTTTTGCATGAAAACTCATTCCTGGTGGAACTTCATAGCAAAGTACAAAGTTCGTTTTGGATGGACAAAGTTAGTTGAAATAGACAGTTTTTGCATAAAAACTCATTCCTGGTGGAACTTCATAGCAAAGTACAAAGTTCGTTTTGGATGGACAAAGTTAGTTGAAATAGACAGTTTTTGCATGAAAACTCATTCCTGGTGGAACTTCATAGCAAAGTACAAAGTTCGTTTTGGATGGACGAATTAAGTTGAAATAGACAGTTTTTGCATGAAAACTCATTCCTGGTGGAACTTCATAGCAAAGTACAAAGTTCGTTTTGGATGGACAAAGTTAGTTGAAATAGACAGTTTTTGCATGAAAACTCATTCCTGGTGGAACTTCATAGCAAAGTACAAAGTTCGTTTTGGATGGACGAATTAAGTTGAAATAGACAGTTTTTGCATGAAAACTCATTCCTGGTGGAACTTCATAGCAAAGTACAAAGTTCGTTTTGGATGGATCAATTTAGTTGAAATAGACAGTTTTTGCATGAAAACTCATTCCTGGTGGAACTTCATAGCAAAGTACAAAGTTCGTTTTGGATGGACGAATTAAGTTGAAATAGACAGTTTTTGCATGAAAACTCATTCCTGGTGGAACTTCATAGCAAAGTACAAAGTTCGTTTTGGATGGACGAATTAAGTTGAAATAGACAGTTTTTGCATAAAAACTCATTCCTGGTGGAACTTCATAGCAAAGTACAAAGTTCGTTTTGGATGGATCAATTTAGTTGAAATAGACAGTTTTTGCATGAAAACTCATTCCTGGTGGAACTTCATAGCAAAGTACAAAGTTCGTTTTGGATGGACAAAGTTAGTTGAAATAGACAGTTTTTGCATGAAAACTCATTCCTGGTGGAACTTAATAGCAAAGTACAAAGTTCGTTTTGGATGGACAAAGTTAGTTGAAATAGACAGTTTTTGCATGAAAACTCATTCCTGGTGGAACTTCATAGCAAAGTACAAAGTTCGTTTTGGATGGACAAAGTTAGTTGAAATAGACAGTTTTTGCATGAAAACTCATTCCTGGTGGAACTTCATAGCAAAGTACAAAGTTCGTTTTGGATAGACAAAGTTAGTTGAAATAGATAATTTTTGCATGAAAACTCATTCCTGGTGGAACTTCATAGCAAAGTACAAAGTTCGTTTTGGATGGATCAATTTAGTTGAAATAGACAGTTTTTGCATGAAAACTCATTCCTGGTGGAACTTCATAGCAAAGTACAAAGTTCGTTTTGGATGGACAAAGTTAGTTGAAATAGACAGTTTTTGCATGAAAACTCATTCCTGGTGGAACTTCATAGCAAAGTACAAAGTTCGTTTTGGATGGATCAATTTAGTTGAAATAGACAGTTTTTGCATGAAAACTCATTCCTGGTGGAACTTCATAGCAAAGTACAAAGTTCGTTTTGGATGGACAAAGTTAGTTGAAATAGACAGTTTTTGCATGAAAACTCATTCCTGGTGGAACTCATAGCAAAGTACAAAGTTTGTTTTGGATGGACGAATTAAGTTGAAATAGACAGTTTTTGTATGAAAACTCATTCCTGGTAGAACTTCATAGCAAAGTACAAAGTTCGTTTTGGATGGACAAAGTTAGTTGAAATAGACAGTTTTTGCATGAAAACTCATTCCTGGTGGAACTTCATAGCAAAGTACAAAGTTCGTTTTGGATGGACGAATTAAGTTGAAATAGACAGTTTTTGCATAAAAACTCATTCCTGGTGGAACTTCATAGCAAAGTACAAAGTTCGTGTTGGATGGATCAATTTAGTTGAAATAGACAGTTTTTGCATGAAAACTCATTCCTGGTGGAACTTCATAGCAAAGTACTAAGTTCGTTTTGGATGGACAAGTTAGTTGAAATAGACAGTTTTTGCATGAAAACTCATTCCTGGTGGAACTTCATAGCAAAGTACAAAGTTCGTTTTGGATGGATCAATTTAGTTGAAATAGACAGTTTTTGCATGAAAACTCATTCCTGGTGGAACTTCATAGCAAAGTACAAAGTTCGTTTTGGATGGATCAATTTAGTTAAAATAGACAGTTTTTGCATGAAAACTCATTCCTGGTGGAACTTCATAGCAAAGTACAAAGTTCGTTTTGGATGACAAAGTTAGTTGAAATAGACAGTTTTTGCATGAAAACTCATTCCTGGTGGAACTTCATAGCAAAGTACAAAGTTCGTTTTGGATGGACAAAGTTAGTTGAAATAGACAGTTTTTGCATAAAAACTCATTCCTGGTGGAACTTTATAGCAAAGTACAAAGTTCGTTTTGGATGGATCAATTTAGTTGAAATAGACAGTTTTTGCATGAAAACTCATTCCTGGTGGAACTTCATAGCAAAGTACAAAGTTCGTTTTGGATGGATCAATTTAGTTGAAATAGACAGTTTTTGCATGAAAACTCATTCCTGGTGGAACTTCATAGCAAAGTACAAAGTTCGTTTTGGATGGACAAAGTTAGTTGAAATAGACAGTTTTTGCATAAAAACTCATCCTGGTGGAACTTCATAGCAAAGTACAAAGTTCGTTTTGGATGGATCAATTTAGTTTTAGTTGAAATAGACAGTTTTTGCATGAAAACTCATTCCTGTGGAACTTCATAGCAAAGTACAAAGTTCGTTTTGGAATGGATCAATTTAGTTAAAATAGACAGTTTTTGCATGAAAACTCATTCCTGGTGGAACTTCATAGCAAAGTACAAAGTTCGTTTTGGATGGACAAAGTTAGTTGAAATAGACAGTTTTTGCATGAAAACTCATTCCTGGTGGAACTTCATAGCAAAGTACAAAAGTCGTTTTGATGGACAAAGTTAGTTGAAATAGACAGTTTTTGCATGAAAACTCATCTCCAGGTGGAACTTCATAGCAAAGTACAAAGTTCGTTTTGGATGGACGAATTAAGTTGAAATAGACAGTTTTTGTATGAAAACTCATTCCTGGTGGAACTTCATAGCAAAGTACAAAGTTCGTTTTGGATGGACAAAGTTAGTTGAAATAGACAGTTTTTGCATAAAAGCTCATTCCTGGTGGAACTTCATAGCAAAGTACAAAGTTCGTTTTGGATGGATCAATTTAGTTGAAATAGACAGTTTTTGCATGAAAACTCATTCCTGGTGGAACTTCATAGCAAAGTACAAAGTTCGTTTTGGATGGATCAATTTAGTTGAAATAGACAGTTTTTGCATGAAAACTCATTCCTGGTGGAACTTCATAGCAAAGTACAAAGTCGTTTTGGATGGACAAAGTTAGTTGAAATAGACAGTTTTTGCATGAAAACTCATTCCTGGTGGAACTTCATAGCAAAGTACAAAGTTCGTTTTGGATGGATCAATTTAGTGAAATAGACAGTTTTTGCATGAAAACTCATTCCTGGTGGAACTTCATAGCAAAGTACAAAGTTCGTTTTGGATGGATCAATTTAGTTAAAATAGACAGTTTTTGCATGAAAACTCATTCCTGGTGGAACTTCATAGCAAAGTACAAAGTTCGTTTTGGATGGACAAAGTTAGTTGAAATAGACAGTTTTTGCATGAAAACTCATTCCTGGTGGAACTTCATAGCAAAGTACAAAGTTCGTTTTGGATGGACAAAGTTAGTTGAAATAGACAGTTTTTGCATAAAAACTCATTCCAGGTGGAACTTCATAGCAAAGTACAAAGTTCGTTTTGGATGGACGAATTAAGTTGAAATAGACCAGTTTTTGTATGAAAACTCATTCCTGGTGGAACTCATAGCAAAGTACAAAGTTCGTTTTGGATGGACAAAGTTAGTTGAAATAGACAGGTTTTTGCATGAAAACTCATTCCTGGTGGAACTTCATAGCAAAGTACAAAGTTCGTTTTGGATGGACAAAGTTAGTTGAAATAGACAGTTTTTGCATAAAAACTCATTCCTGGTGGAACTTCATAGCAAAGTACAAAGTTCGTTTTGATGGACAAAGTTAGTTGAAATAGACAGTTTTTGCATGAAAACTCATTCCAGGTGGAACTTCATAGCAAAGTACAAAGTTCGTTTTGGATGGACAAAGTTAGTTGAAATAGACAGTTTTTGCATAAAAACTCATTCCAGGTGGAACTTCATAGCAAAGTACAAAGTTCGTTTTGGATGGACGAATTAAGTTGAAATAGACAGTTTTTGTATGAAAACTCATTCCTGTGGAACTTCATAGCAAAGTACAAAGTTTCGTTTTGGATGGATCAATTTAGTTGAAATAGACAGTTTTTGCATGAAAACTCATTCCTGGTGGAACTTCATAGCAAAGTACAAAGTTCGTTTTGGATGGACAAAGTTAGTTGTAATTAACAGTTTTTGCATGAAAACTCATTCCTGGTGGAACTTCATAGCAAAGAACAAAGTTCGTTTTGGATGGACAAAGTTAGTTGTAATTAACAGCTTTTTTATGAAAACACACTTCTGGTGGAACTTCATAGCACCAGTACAAAGTTCGTTTTGGATGGACAATGTTAGTTGTAATTAACAGTTTTTGTATGAAAACACACTTCTGGTGGAACTTCATATCAAAGTACAAAGTTCCAATCGGATGGACAAAGTTAGTTGTAATTAACAGTATTTGTATAAAAACACACTTCTGTGGAACTTCATATCAAAGTACAAAGTTCGTTTTGGGATGGACAAAGTTAGTTGTAATTAACAGTTTTTGTATGAAAACACACTTCTGGTGGAACTTCATATCAAAGTACAAAGTTCGTTTTGGATGGACAAGTTAATTGTAATTAACAGTTTTTTGTATGAAAACACACTTCTGGTGAACTTCATATCAAAGTACAAAGTTTGTTTTGGATGGACAAAGTTAGTTGTAATTAACAGTTTTTGTATGAAAACACACTTCTGGTGGACTTCATAGCAAAGTACAAAGTTCGTTTTGGATGGACAAAGTTAGTTGATATTAACAGTTTTTGCATAAAAACTCATTCCTGGTGGAACTTCATAGCAAAGTACAAAGTTCGTTTTGGATGGACAAAGTTAGTTGAAATAGACAGTTTTTGCATGAAAACTCATTCCTGGTGGAACTTCATAGCAAAGTACAAAGTTCGTTTTGGATGGACAAAGTTAGTTGAAATAGACAGTTTTTGCATGAAAACTCATTCCTGGTGGAACTTCATAGCAAAGTACAAAGTTCGTTTTGGATGGACAAAGTTAGTTGAAATAGACAGTTTTTGCATGAAAACTCATTCCTGGTGGAACTTCATAGCAAGTACAAAGTTCGTTTTGGATGGACAAAGTTAGTTGAAATAGACAGTTTTTGCATAAAAACTCATTCCTGGTGGAACTTCATAGCAAAGTACAAAGTTCGTTTTGGATGGACAAAGTTAGTAGAAATAGACAGTTTTTGCATGAAAACTCATTCCTGGTGGAACTTCATAGCAAAGTACAAAGTTCGTTTTTGGATGGACGAATTAAGTTGAAATAGACAGTTTTTGCATGAAAACTCATTCCTGGTGGAACTTCATAGCAAAGTACAAAGTTCGTTTTGGATGGACAAAGTTAGTTGAAATAGACAGTTTTTTGCATGAAAACTCATTCTGGTGGACTTCATAGCAAAGTACAAAGTTCGTTTTGGATGGACAAAGTTAGTTGAAATAGACAGTTTTTGCATAAAAACTCATTCCTGGTGGAACTTCATAGCAAAGTACAAAGTTCGTTTTGGATGGACGAATTAAGTTGAAATAGACAGTTTTTGCATGAAAACTCATTCCTGGTGGAACTTCATAGCAAAGTACAAAGTTCGTTTTGGATGGACGAATTAAGTTGAAATAGACAGTTTTTGCATAAAAACTCATTCCTGGTGGAACTTCATAGCAAAGTACAAAGTTCGTTTTGGATGGATCAATTTAGTTGAAATAGACAGTTTTTGCATGAAAACTCATTCCTGGTGGAACTTCATAGCAAAGTACAAAGTTCGTTTTGGATGGACAAAGTTAGTTGAAATAGACAGTTTTTGCATGAAAACTCATTCCTGGTGGACTTAATAGCAAAGTACAAAGTTCGTTTTGGATGGACAAAGTTAGTTGAAATAGACAGTTTTTGCATGAAAACTCATTCCTGGTGGAACTTCATAGCAAAGTACAAAGTTCGTTTTGGATGGACAAAGTTAGTTGAAATAGACAGTTTTTGCATGAAAACTCATTCCTGGTGGAACTTCATAGCAAAGTACAAAGTTCGTTTTGGATGGACAAAGTTAGTTGAAATAGACAGTTTTTGCATGAAAACTCATTCCTGGTGGAACTTCATAGCAAAGTACAAAGTTCGTTTTGGATAGACAAAGTTAGTTGAAATAGATAATTTTTGCATGAAAACTCATTCCTGGTGGAACTTCATAGCAAAGTACAAAGTTCGTTTGGATGGATCAATTTAGTTGAAATAGACAGTTTTTGCATGAAAACTCATTCCTGGTGGAACTTCATAGCAAAGTACAAAGTTCGTTTTGGATGGACAAAGTTAGTTGAAATAGACAGTTTTTGCATGAAAACTCATTCCTGGTGGAACTTCATAGCAAAGTACAAAGTTCGTTTTGGATGGATCAATTTAGTTGAAATAGACAGTTTTTGCATGAAAACTCATTCCTGGTGGAACTTCATAGCAAAGTACAAAGTTCGTTTTGGATGGACAAAGTTAGTTGAAATAGACAGTTTTTGCATGAAAACTCATTCCTGGTGGAACTTCATAGCAAAGTACAAAGTTTGTTTTGGATGGACGAATTAAGTTGAAATAGACAGTTTTTGTATGAAAACTCATTCCTGGTAGAACTTCATAGCAAAGTACAAAGTTCGTTTTGGATGGACAAAGTTAGTTGAAATAGACAGTTTTTGCATGAAAACTCATTCCTGGTGGAACTTCATAGCAAAGTACAAAGTTCGTTTTGGATGGACGAATTAAGTTGAAATAGACAGTTTTTGCATAAAACTCATTCCTGGTGGAACTTCATAGCAAAGTACAAAGTTCGTGTTGGATGGATCAATTTAGTTGAAATAGACAGTTTTTGCATGAAAACTCATTCCTGGTGGAACTTCATAGCAAAGTACTAAGTTCGTTTTGGATGGACAAAATTAGTTGAAATAGACAGTTTTTGCATGAAAACTCATTCCTGGTGGAACTTCATAGCAAAGTACAAAGTTCGTTTTGGATGGATCAATTTAGTTGAAATAGACAGTTTTTGCATGAAAACTCATTCCTGGTGGAACTTCATAGCAAAGTACAAAGTTCGTTTTGGATGGATCAATTTAGTTAAAATAGACAGTTTTTGCATGAAAACTCATTCCTGGTGGAACTTCATAGCAAAGTACAAAGTTCGTTTTGGATGGACAAAGTTAGTTGAAATAGACAGTTTTTGCATGAAAACTCATTCCTGGTGGAACTTCATAGCAAAGTACAAAGTTCGTTTTGGATGGACAAAGTTAGTTGAAATAGACAGTTTTTGCATAAAAACTCATTCCTGGTGGAACTTCATAGCAAAGTACAAAGTTCGTTTTGGATGGATCAATTTAGTTGAAATAGACAGTTTTTGCATGAAAACTCATTCCTGGTGGAACTTCATAGCAAAGTACAAAGTTCGTTTTGGATGGATCAATTTAGTTGAAATAGACAGTTTTTGCATGAAAACTCATTCCTGGTGGAACTTCATAGCAAAGTACAAAGTTCGTTTTGGATGGACAAAGTTAGTTGAAATAGACAGTTTTTGCATAAAAACTCATTCCTGGTGGAACTTCATAGCAAAGTACAAAGTTCGTTTTTGGATGGATCAATTTAGTTGAAATAGACAGTTTTTGCATGAAAACTCATTCCTGTGGAACTTCATAGCAAAGTACAAAGTTCGTTTTGGATGGATCAATTTAGTTAAAATAGACAGTTTTTGCATGAAAACTCATTCCTGGTGGAACTTCATAGCAAAGTACAAAGTTCGTTTTGGATGGACGAATTAAGTGAAATAGACAGTTTTGTATGAAAACTCATTCCTGGTGGAACTTCATAGCAAAGTACAAAGTTCGTTTTGGATGGACAAAGTTAGTTGAAATAGACAGTTTTTGCATAAAAACTCATTCCTGGTGGAACTTCATAGCAAAGTACAAAGTTCGTTTTGGATGGATCAATTTAGTTGAAATAGACAGTTTTTGCATGAAAACTCATTCCTGGTGGAACTTCATAGCAAAGTACAAAGTTCGTTTTGGATGGATCAATTTAGTTGAAATAGACAGTTTTTGCATGAAAACTCATTCTGGTGGAACTTCATAGCAAAGTACAAAGTTCGTTTTGGATGGACAAAGTTAGTTGAAATAGACAGTTTTTGCATGAAAACTCATTCCTGGTGGAACTTCATAGCAAAGTACAAAGTTCGTTTTGGATGGATCAATTTAGTTGAAATAGACAGTTTTTGCATGAAAACTCATTCCTGGTGGAACTTCATAGCAAAGTACAAAGTTCGTTTTGGATGGATCAATTTAGTTAAAATAGACAGTTTTTGCATGAAAACTCATTTCCTGGTGGAACTTCATAGCAAAGTACAAAGTTCGTTTTGGATGGACAAAGTTAGTTGAAATAGACAGTTTTTGCATGAAAACTCATTCCTGGTGGAACTTCATAGCAAAGTACAAAGTTCGTTTTGGATGGACAAAGTTAGTTGAAATAGACAGTTTTTGCATAAAAACTCATTCCAGGTGGAACTTCATAGCAAAGTACAAAGTTCGTTTTGGATGGACGAATTAAGTTGAAATAGACAGTTTTTGTATGAAAACTCATTCCTGGTGGAACTTCATAGCAAAGTACAAAGTTCGTTTTGGATGGACAAAGTTAGTTGAAATAGACAGTTTTTGCATGAAAACTCATTCCTGGTGGAACTTCATAGCAAAGTACAAAGTTCGTTTTGGATGGACAAAGTTAGTTGAAATAGACAGTTTTTGCATAAAAACTCATTCCTGGTGGAACTTCATAGCAAAGTACAAAGTTCGTTTTGGATGGACAAAGTTAGTTGAAATAGACAGTTTTTGCATGAAAACTCATTCCAGGTGGAACTTCATAGCAAAGTACAAAGTTCGTTTTGGATGGACAAAGTTAGTTGAAATAGACAGTTTTTGCATAAAAACTCATTCCAGGTGGAACTTCATAGCAAAGTACAAAGTTCGTTTTGGATGGACGAATTAAGTTGAAATAGACAGTTTTTGTATGAAAACTCATTCCTGGTGGAACTTCATAGCAAAGTACAAAGTTCGTTTTGGATGGATCAATTTAGTTGAAATAGACAGTTTTTGCATGAAAACTCATTCCTGGTGGAACTTCATAGCAAAGTACAAAGTTCGTTTTGGATGGACAAAGTTAGTTGTAATTAACAGTTTTTGCATGAAAACTCATTCCTGGTGGAACTTCATAGCAAAGTACAAAGTTCGTTTTGGATGGACAAAGTTAGTTGTAATTAACAGCTTTTTTATGAAAACACACTTCTGGTGGAACTTCATAGCACAGTACAAAGTTCGTTTTGGATGGACAATGTTAGTTGTAATTAACAGTTTTTGTATGAAAACACACTTCTGGTGGAACTTCATATCAAAGTACAAAGTTCGAATCGGATGGACAAAGTTAGTTGTAATTAACAGTTTTTGTATAAAAACACACTTCTGGTGGAACTTCATATCAAAGTACAAAGTTCGTTTTGGATGGACAAAGTTAGTTGTAATTAACAGTTTTTGTATGAAAACACACTTCTGGTGGAACTTCATATCAAAGTACAAAGTTCGTTTTGGATGGACAAAGTTAATTGTAATTAACAGTTTTTGTATGAAAACACACTTCTGGTGGAACTTCATATCAAAGTACAAAGTTTGTTTTGGATGGACAAAGTTAGTTGTAATTAACAGTTTTTGTATGAAAACACACTTCTGGTGGAACTTCATAGCAAAGTACAAAGTTCGTTTTGGATGGACAAAGTTAGTTGTAATTAACAGTTTTTGTATGAAAACACACTTCTGGTGGAACTTCATATCAAAGTACAAAGTTCGTTTTGGATGGACAAAGTTAGTTGAAATAGACAGTTTTTGCATAAAAACTCATTCCTGGTGGAACTTCATAGCAAAGTACAAAGTTCGTTTTGGATGGACAAAGTTAGTTGAAATAGACAGTTTTTGCATGAAAACTCATTCCTGGTGGAACTTCATAGCAAAGTACAAAGTTCGTTTTGGATGGACAAAGTTAGTTGAAATAGACAGTTTTTGCATGAAAACTCATTCCTGGTGGAACTTCATAGCAAAGTACAAAGTTCGTTTTGGATGGACAAAGTTAGTTGAAATAGACAGTTTTTGCATGAAAACTCATTCCTGGTGGAACTTCATAGCAAAGTACAAAGTTCGTTTTGGATGGACAAAGTTAGTTGAAATAGACAGTTTTTGCATAAAAACTCATTCCTGGTGGAACTTCATAGCAAAGTACAAAGTTCGTTTTGGATGGACAAAGTTAGTAGAAATAGACAGTTTTTGCATGAAAACTCATTCCTGGTGGAACTTCATAGCAAAGTACAAAGTTCGTTTTGGATGGACGAATTAAGTTGAAATAGACAGTTTTTGCATGAAAACTCATTCCTGGTGGAACTTCATAGCAAAGTACAAAGTTCGTTTTGGATGGACAAAGTTAGTTGAAATAGACAGTTTTTGCATGAAAACTCATTCCTGGTGGAACTTCATAGCAAAGTACAAAGTTCGTTTTGGATGGACAAAGTTAGTTGAAATAGACAGTTTTTGCATAAAAACTCATTCCTGGTGGAACTTCATAGCAAAGTACAAAGTTCGTTTTGGATGGACGAATTAAGTTGAAATAGACAGTTTTTGTATGAAAACTCATTCCTGGTGGAACTTCATAGTAAAGTACAAAGTTCGTTTTGGATGGACAAAGTTAGTTGAAATAGACAGTTTTTGCATGAAAACTCATTCCAGGTGGAACTTCATAGCAAAGTACAAAGTTCGTTTTGGATTTACAAAGTTAGTTGAAATAGACAGTTTTTGCATAAAAACTCATTCCTGGTGGAACTTCATAGCAAAGTACAAAGTTCGTTTTGGATGGACGAATTAAGTTGAAATAGACAGTTTTTGCATAAAAACTCATTCCTGGTGGAACTTCATAGCAAAGTACAAAGTTCGTTTTGGATGGATCAATTTAGTTGAAATAGACAGTTTTTGCATGAAAACTCATTCCTGGTGGAACTTCATAGCAAAGTACAAAGTTCGTTTTGGATGGACAAAGTTAGTTGAAATAGACAGTTTTTGCATGAAAACTCATTCCTGGTGGAACTTCATAGCAAAGTACAAAGTTCGTTTTGGATGGACAAAGTTAGTTGAAATAGACAGTTTTTGCATGAAAACTCATTCCTGGTGGAACTTCATAGCAAAGTACAAAGTTCGTTTTGGATGGACAAAGTTAGTTGAAATAGACAGTTTTTGCATGAAAACTCATTCCAGGTGGAACTTCATAGCAAAGTACAAAGTTCGTTTTGGATTTACAAAGTTAGTTGAAATAGACAGTTTTTGCATAAAAACTCATTCCTGGTGGAACTTCATAGCAAAGTACAAAGTTCGTTTTGGATGGATCAATTTAGTTGAAATAGACAGTTTTTGCATGAAAACTCATTCCTGGTGGAACTTCATAGCAAAGTACAAAGTTCGTTTTGGATGGACAAAGTTAGTTGAAATAGACAGTTTTTGCATGAAAACTCATTCGTGGTGGAACTTCATAGCAAAGTACAAAGTTCGTCTTGGATGGACGAATTAAGTTGAAATAGACAGTTTTTGCATAAAAACTCATTCCTGGTGGAACTTCATAGCAAAGTACAAAGTTCGTTTTGGATGGACAAAGTTAGTTGAAATAGACAGTTTTTGCATGAAAACTCATTCCTGGTGGAACTTCATAGCAAAGTACAAAGTTCGTTTTGGATGGACAAAGTTAGTTGAAATAGACAGTTTTTGCATGAAAACTCATTCCTGGTGGAACTTCATAGCAAAGTACAAAGTTCGTTTTGGATGGACAAAGTTAGTTGAAATAGATAATTTTTGCATGAAAACTCATTCCTGGTGGAACTTCATAGCAAAGTACAAAGTTCGTTTTGGATGGACGAATTAAGTTGAAATAGACAGTTTTTGTATGAAAACTCATTCCTGGTGGAACTTCATAGTAAAGTACAAAGTTCGTTTTGGATGGATCAATTTAGTTGAAATAGACAGTTTTTGCATGAAAACTCATTCCTGGTGGAACTTCATAGCAAAGTACAAAGTTCGTTTTGGATGGACGAATTAAGTTGAAATAGACAGTTTTTGCATAAAAACTCATTCCAGGTGGAACTTCATAGCAAAGTACAAAGTTCGTTTTGGATTTACAAAGTTAGTTGAAATAGACAGTTTTTGCATGAAAACTCATTCCTGGTGGAACTTCATAGCAAAGTACAAAGTTCGTTTTGGATGGACGAATTAAGTTGAAATAGACAGTTTTTGCATAAAAACTCATTCCTGGTGGAACTTCATAGCAAAGTACAAAGTTCGTTTTGGATGGATCAATTTAGTTGAAATAGACAGTTTTTGCATGAAAACTCATTCCTGGTGGAACTTCATAGCAAAGTACAAAGTTCGTTTTGGATGGACAAAGTTAGTTGAAATAGACAGTTTTTGCATGAAAACTCATTCCTGGTGGAACTTCATAGCAAAGTACAAAGTTCGTTTTGGATGGACAAAGTTAGTTGAAATAGATAATTTTTGCATGAAAACTCATTCCTGGTGGAACTTCATAGCAAAGTACAAAGTTCGTTTTGGATGGACGAATTAAGTTGAAATAGACAGTTTTTGTATGAAAACTCATTCCTGGTGGAACTTCATAGTAAAGTACAAAGTTCGTTTTGGATGGATCAATTTAGTTGAAATAGACAGTTTTTGCATGAAAACTCATTCCTGGTGGAACTTCATAGCAAAGTACAAAGTTCGTTTTGGATTTACAAAGTTAGTTGAAATAGACAGTTTTTGCATAAAAACTCATTCCAGGTGGAACTTCATAGCAAAGTACAAAGTTCGTTTTGGATTTACAAAGTTAGTTGAAATAGATAATTTTTGCATGAAAACTCTTTCCTGGTGGAACTTCATAGCAAAGTACAAAGTTCGTTTTGGATGGACGAATTAAGTTGAAATAGACAGTTTTTGTATGAAAACTCATTCCTGGTGGAACTTCATAGCAAAGTACAAAGTTCGTTTTGGATGGACGAATTAAGTTGAAATAGACAGTTTTTGTATGAAAACTCATTCCTGGTGGAACTTCATAGTAAAGTACAAAGTTCGTTTTGGATGGACAAAGTTAGTTAAAATAGACAGTTTTTGCATGAAAACTCATTCCAGGTGGAACTTCATAGCAAAGTACAAAGTTCGTTTTGGATTTACAAAGTTAGTTGAAATAGACAGTTTTTGCATGAAAACTCATTCCTGGTGGAACTTCATAGCAAAGTACAAAGTTCGTTTTGGATGGACAAAGTTAGTTGAAATAGACAGTTTTTGCATGAAAACTCATTCCTGGTGGAACTTCATAGCAAAGTACAAAGTTCGTTTTGGATGGACGAATTAAGTTGAAATAGACAGTTTTTGCATAAAAACTCATTCCTGGTGGAACTTCATAGCAAAGTACAAAGTTCGTTTTGGATGGATCAATTTAGTTGAAATAGACAGTTTTTGCTTGAAAACTCATTCCTGGTGGAACTTCATAGCAAAGTACAAAGTTCGTTTTGGATGGACGAATTAAGTTGAAATAGACAGTTTTTGCATGAAAACTCATTCCTGGTGGAACTTCATAGCAAAGTACAAAGTTCGTTTTGGATGGATCAATTTAGTTGAAATAGACAGTTTTTGCATGAAAACTCATTCCTGGTGGAACTTCATAGCAAAGTACAAAGTTCGTTTTGGATGGATCAATTTAGTTGAAATAGACAGTTTTTGCATGAAAACTCATTCCTGGTGGAACTTCATAGCAAAGTACAAAGTTCGTTTTGGATGGACAAAGTTAGTTGAAATAGACAGTTTTTGCATGAAAACTCATTCCTGGTGGAACTTCATAGCAAAGTACAAAGTTCGTTTTGGATGGACAAAGTTAGTTGAAATAGACAGTTTTTGCATAAAAACTCATTCCTGGTGGAACTTCATAGCAAAGTACAAAGTTCGTTTTGGATGGATCAATTTAGTTGAAATAGACAGTTTTTGCATGAAAACTCATTCCTGGTGGAACTTCATAGCAAAGTACAAAGTTCGTTTTGGATGGACAAAGTTAGTTGAAATAGACAGTTTTTGCATGAAAACTCATTCCTGGTGGAACTTCATAGCAAAGTACAAAGTTCGTTTTGGATGGACAAAGTTAGTTGAAATAGACAGTTTTTGCATAAAAACTCATTCCTGGTGGAACTTCATAGCAAAGTACAAAGTTCGTTTTGGATGGATCAATTTAGTTGAAATAGACAGTTTTTGCATGAAAACTCATTCCTGGTGGAACTTCATAGCAAAGTACAAAGTTCGTTTTGGATGGATCAATTTAGTTGAAATAGACAGTTTTTGCATGAAAACTCATTCCTGGTGGAACTTCATAGCAAAGTACAAAGTTCGTTTTGGATGGACAAAGTTAGTTGAAATAGACAGTTTTTGCATGAAAACTCATTCCTGGTGGAACTTCATAGCAAAGTACAAAGTTCGTTTTGGATGGACAAAGTTAGTTGAAATAGACAGTTTTTGCATGAAAACTCATTCCTGGTGGAACTTCATAGCAAAGTACAAAGTTCGTTTTGGATGGATCAATTTAGTTGAAATAGACAGTTTTTGCATGAAAACTCATTCCTGGTGGAACTTCATAGCAAAGTACAAAGTTCGTTTTGGATGGATCAATTTAGTTAAAATAGACAGTTTTTGCATGAAAACTCATTCCTGGTGGAACTTCATAGCAAAGTACAAAGTTCGTTTTGGATGGACAAAGTTAGTTGAAATAGACAGTTTTTGCATGAAAACTCATTCCTGGTGGAACTTCATAGCAAAGTACAAAGTTCGTTTTGGATGGACAAAGTTAGTTGAAATAGACAGTTTTTGCATGAAAACTCATTCCAGGTGGAACTTCATAGCAAAGTACAAAGTTCGTTTTGGATGGACGAATTAAGTTGAAATAGACAGTTTTTGTATGAAAACTCATTCCTGGTGGAACTTCATAGCAAAGTACAAAGTTCGTTTTGGATGGACAAAGTTAGTTGAAATAGACAGTTTTTGCATAAAAACTCATTCCTGGTGGAACTTCATAGCAAAGTACAAAGTTCGTTTTGGATGGATCAATTTAGTTGAAATAGACAGTTTTTGCATGAAAACTCATTCCTGGTGGAACTTCATAGCAAAGTACAAAGTTCGTTTTGGATGGATCAATTTAGTTGAAATAGACAGTTTTTGCATGAAAACTCATTCCTGGTGGAACTTCATAGCAAAGTACAAAGTTCGTTTTGGATGGACAAAGTTAGTTGAAATAGACAGTTTTTGCATGAAAACTCATTCCTGGTGGAACTTCATAGCAAAGTACAAAGTTCGTTTTGGATGGACAAAGTTAGTTGAAATAGACAGTTTTTGCATAAAAACTCATTCCAGGTGGAACTTCATAGCAAAGTACAAAGTTCGTTTTGGATGGACAAAGTTAGTTGAAATAGACAGTTTTTGCATGAAAACTCATTCCAGGTGGAACTTCATAGCAAAGTACAAAGTTCGTTTTGGATGGACAAAGTTAGTTGAAATAGACAGTTTTTGCATAAAAACTCATTCCAGGTGGAACTTCATAGCAAAGTACAAAGTTCGTTTTGGATGGACGAATTAAGTTGAAATAGACAGTTTTTGTATGAAAACTCATTCCTGGTGGAACTTCATAGCAAAGTACAAAGTTCGTTTTGGATGGATCAATTTAGTTGAAATAGACAGTTTTTGCATGAAAACTCATTCCTGGTGGAACTTCATAGCAAAGTACAAAGTTCGTTTTGGATGGACAAAGTTAGTTGTAATTAACAGTTTTTGCATGAAAACTCATTCCTGGTGGAACTTCATAGCAAAGTACAAAGTTCGTTTTGGATGGACAAAGTTAGTTGTAATTAACAGCTTTTTTATGAAAACACACTTCTGGTGGAACTTCATATCAAAGTACAAAGTTCGAATCGGATGGACAAAGTTAGTTGTAATTAACAGTTTTTGTATGAAAACACACTTCTGGTGGAACTTCATATCAAAGTACAAAGTTCGTTTTGGATGGACAAAGTTAGTTGTAATTAACAGTTTTTGTATGAAAACACACTTCTGGTGGAACTTCATATCAAAGTACAAAGTTCGTTTTGGATGGACAAAGTTAATTGTAATTAACAGTTTTTGTATGAAAACACACTTCTGGTGGAACTTCATATCAAAGTACAAAGTTCGTTTTGGATGGACAAAGTTAGTTGTAATTAACAGTTTTTGTATGAAAACACACTTCTGGTGGAACTTCATAGCAAAGTACAAAGTTCGTTTTGGATGGACAAAGTTAGTTGAAATAGACAGTTTTTGCATAAAAACTCATTCCTGGTGGAACTTCATAGCAAAGTACAAAGTTCGTTTTGGATGGATCAATTTAGTTGAAATAGACAGTTTTTGCATGAAAACTCATTCCTGGTGGAACTTCATAGCAAAGTACAAAGTTCGTTTTGGATGGACAAAGTTAGTTAAAATAGACAGTTTTTGCATGAAAACTCATTCCAGGTGGAACTTCATAGCAAAGTACAAAGTTCGTTTTGGATTTACAAAGTTAGTTGAAATAGACAGTTTTTGCATGAAAACTCATTCCTGGTGGAACTTCATAGCAAAGTACAAAGTTCGTTTTGGATGGATCAATTTAGTTGAAATAGACAGTTTTTGCATGAAAACTCATTCCTGGTGGAACTTCATAGCAAAGTACAAAGTTCGTTTTGGATGGACAAAGTTAGTTGAAATAGACAGTTTTTGCATGAAAACTCATTCCTGGTGGAACTTCATAGCAAAGTACAAAGTTCGTTTTGGATGGACAAAGTTAGTTGAAATAGACAGTTTTTGCATAAAAACTCATTCCTGGTGGAACTTCATAGCAAAGTACAAAGTTCGTTTTGGATGGACGAATTAAGTTGAAATAGACAGTTTTTGTATGAAAACTCATTCCTGGTGGAACTTCATAGCAAAGTACAAAGTTCGAATCAGATGGACAAAGTTAGTTGAAATAGACAGTTTTTGCATGAAAACTCATTCCTGGTGGAACTTCATAGCAAAGTACAAAGTTCGTTTTGGATGGACAAAGTTAGTTGAAATAGACAGTTTTTGCATAAAAACTCATTCCTGGTGGAACTTCATAGCAAAGTACAAAGTTCGTTTTGGATGGATCAATTTAGTTGAAATAGACAGTTTTTGCATGAAAACTCATTCCTGGTGGAACTTCATAGCAAAGTACAAAGTTCGTTTTGGATGGACAAAGTTAGTTGAAATAGACAGTTTTTGCATGAAAACTCATTCCTGGTGGAACTTCATAGCAAAGTACAAAGTTCGTTTTGGATGGACAAAGTTAGTTGAAATAGACAGTTGTTGCATAAAAACTCATTCCTGGTGGAACTTCATAGCAAAGTACAAAGTTCGTTTTGGATGGATCAATTTAGTTGAAATAGACAGTTTTTGCATGAAAACTCATTCCTGGTGGAACTTCATAGCAAAGTACAAAGTTCGTTTTGGATGGATCAATTTAGTTGAAATAGACAGTTTTTGCATGAAAACTCATTCCTGGTGGAACTTCATAGCAAAGTACAAAGTTCGTTTTGGATGGACAAAGTTAGTTGAAATAGACAGTTTTTGCATGAAAACTCATTCCTGGTGGAACTTCATAGCAAAGTACAAAGTTCGTTTTGGATGGACAAAGTTAGTTGAAATAGACAGTTTTTGCATAAAAACTCATTCCTGGTGGAACTTCATAGCAAAGTACAAAGTTCGTTTTGGATGGATCAATTTAGTTGAAATAGACAGTTTTTGCATGAAAACTCATTCCTGGTGGAACTTCATAGCAAAGTACTAAGTTCGTTTTGGATGGATCAATTTAGTTAAAATAGACAGTTTTTGCATGAAAACTCATTCCTGGTGGAACTTCATAGCAAAGTACAAAGTTCGTTTTGGATGGACAAAGTTAGTTGAAATAGACAGTTTTTGCATGAAAACTCATTCCTGGTGGAACTTCATAGCAAAGTACAAAGTTCGTTTTGGATGGACAAAGTTAGTTGAAATAGACAGTTTTTGCATGAAAACTCATTCCAGGTGGAACTTCATAGCAAAGTACAAAGTTCGTTTTGGATGGACGAATTAAGTTGAAATAGACAGTTTTTGTATGAAAACTCATTCCTGGTGGAACTTCATAGCAAAGTATAAAGTTCGTTTTGGATGGACAAAGTTAGTTGAAATAGACAGTTTTTGCATAAAAACTCATTCCTGGTGGAACTTCATAGCAAAGTACAAAGTTCGTTTTGGATGGATCAATTTAGTTGAAATAGACAGTTTTTGCATGAAAACTCATTCCTGGTGGAACTTCATAGCAAAGTACAAAGTTCGTTTTGGATGGATCAATTTAGTTGAAATAGACAGTTTTTGCATGAAAACTCATTCCTGGTGGAACTTCATAGCAAAGTACAAAGTTCGTTTTGGATGGACAAAGTTAGTTGAAATAGACAGTTTTTGCATGAAAACTCATTCCTGGTGGAACTTCATAGCAAAGTACAAAGTTCGTTTTGGATGGACAAAGTTAGTTGAAATAGACAGTTTTTGCATAAAAACTCATTCCAGGTGGAACTTCATAGCAAAGTACAAAGTTCGTTTTGGATGGACGAATTAAGTTGAAATAGACAGTTTTTGTATGAAAACTCATTCCTGGTGGAACTTCATAGCAAAGTACAAAGTTCGTTTTGGATGGACGAATTAAGTTGAAATAGACAGTTTTTGCATGAAAACTCATTCCTGGTGGAACTTCATAGCAAAGTACAAAGTTCGTTTTGGATGGACAAAGTTAGTTGAAATAGACAGTTTTTGCATGAAAACTCATTCCTGGTGGAACTTCATAGCAAAGTACAAAATTCGTTTTGGATGGACAAAGTTAGTTGAAATAGACAATTTTGCATAAAAACTCATTCCTGGTGGAACTTCATAGCAAAGTACAAAGTTCGTTTTGGATGGACAAAGTTAGTTGAAATAGACAGTTTTTGCATGAAAACTCATTCCAGGTGGAACTTCATAGCAAAGTACAAAGTTCGTTTTGGATGGACAAAGTTAGTTGAAATAGACAGTTTTTGCATAAAAACTCATTCCAGGTGGAACTTCATAGCAAAGTACAAAGTTCGTTTTGGATGGACGAATTAAGTTGAAATAGACAGTTTTTGTATGAAAACTCATTCCTGGTGGAACTTCATAGCAAAGTACAAAGTTCGTTTTGGATGGATCAATTTAGTTGAAATAGACAGTTTTTGCATGAAAACTCATTCCTGGTGGAACTTCATAGCAAAGTACAAAGTTCGTTTTGGATGGACAAAGTTAGTTGTAATTAACAGTTTTTGCATGAAAACTCATTCCTGGTGGAACTTCATAGCAAAGTACAAAGTTCGTTTTGGATGGACAAAGTTAGTTGTAATTAACAGCTTTTTTATGAAAACACACTTCTGGTGGAACTTCATATCAAAGTACAAAGTTCGAATCGGATGGACAAAGTTAGTTGTAATTAACAGTTTTTGTATGAAAACACACTTCTGGTGGAACTTCATATCAAAGTACAAAGTTCGTTTTGGATGGACAAAGTTAGTTGTAATTAACAGTTTTTGTATGAGAACACACTTCTGGTGGAACTTCATATCAAAGTACAAAGTTCGTTTTGGATGGACAAAGTTAATTGTAATTAACAGTTTTTGTATGAAAACACACTTCTGGTGGAACTTCATATCAAAGTACAAAGTTCGTTTTGGATGGACAAAGTTAGTTGTAATTAACAGTTTTTGTATGAAAACACACTTCTGGTGGAACTTCATAGCAAAGTACAAAGTTCGTTTTGGATGGACAAAGTTAGTTGTAATTAACAGTTTTTGTATGAAAACACACTTCTGGTGGAACTTCATATCAAAGTACAAAGTTCGTTTTGGATGGACAAAGTTAGTTGAAATAGACAGTTTTTGCATAAAAACTCATTCCTGGTGGAACTTCATAGCAAAGTACAAAGTTCGTTTTGGATGGACAAAGTTAGTTGAAATAGACAGTTTTTGCATGAAAACTCATTCCTGGTGGAACTTCATAGCAAAGTACAAAGTTCGTTTTGGATGGACAAAGTTAGTTGAAATAGACAGTTTTTGCATGAAAACTCATTCCTGGTGGAACTTCATAGCAAAGTACAAAGTTCGTTTTGGATGGACAAAGTTAGTTGAAATAGACAGTTTTTGCATGAAAACTCATTCCTGGTGGAACTTCATAGCAAAGTACAAAGTTCGTTTTGGATGGACAAAGTTAGTTGAAATAGACAGTTTTTGCATGAAAACTCATTCCTGGTGGAACTTCATAGCAAAGTACAAAGTTCGTTTTGGATGGACGAATTAAGTTGAAATAGACAGTTTTTGCATGAAAACTCATTCCTGGTGGAACTTCATAGCAAAGTACAAAGTTCGTTTTGGATGGACAAAGTTAGTTGAAATAGACAGTTTTTGCATGAAAACTCATTCCTGGTGGAACTTCATAGCAAAGTACAAAGTTCGTTTTGGATGGACAAAGTTAGTTGAAATAGACAGTTTTTGCATAAAAACTCATTCCTGGTGGAACTTCATAGCAAAGTACAAAGTTCGTTTTGGATGGACGAATTAAGTTGAAATAGACAGTTTTTGTATGAAAACTCATTCCTGGTGGAACTTCATAGTAAAGTACAAAGTTCGTTTTGGATGGACAAAGTTAGTTGAAATAGACAGTTTTTGCATGAAAACTCATTCCAGGTGGAACTTCATAGCAAAGTACAAAGTTCGTTTTGGATTTACAAAGTTAGTTGAAATAGACAGTTTTTGCATAAAAACTCATTCCTGGTGGAACTTCATAGCAAAGTACAAAGTTCGTTTTGGATGGACGAATTAAGTTGAAATAGACAGTTTTTGCATAAAAACTCATTCCTGGTGGAACTTCATAGCAAAGTACAAAGTTCGTTTTGGATGGATCAATTTAGTTGAAATAGACAGTTTTTGCATGAAAACTCATTCCTGGTGGAACTTCATAGCAAAGTACAAAGTTCGTTTTGGATGGACAAAGTTAGTTGAAATAGACAGTTTTTGCATGAAAACTCATTCCTGGTGGAACTTCATAGCAAAGTACAAAGTTCGTTTTGGATGGACAAAGTTAGTTGAAATAGACAGTTTTTGCATGAAAACTCATTCCTGGTGGAACTTCATAGCAAAGTACAAAGTTCGTTTTGGATGGACAAAGTTAGTTGAAATAGACAGTTTTTGCATGAAAACTCATTCCTGGTGGAACTTCATAGCAAAGTACAAAGTTCGTTTTGGATGGACAAAGTTAGTTGAAATAGACAGTTTTTGCATGAAAACTCATTCGTGGTGGAACTTCATAGCAAAGTACAAAGTTCGTTTTGGATGGACGAATTAAGTTGAAATAGACAGTTTTTGCATAAAAACTCATTCCTGGTGGAACTTCATAGCAAAGTACAAAGTTCGTTTTGGATGGATCAATTTGGTTGAAATAGACAGTTTTTGCATGAAAACTCATTCCTGGTGGAACTTCATAGCAAAGTACAAAGTTCGTTTTGGATGGACAAAGTTAGTTGAAATAGACAGTTTTTGCATGAAAACTCATTCCTGGTGGAACTTCATAGCAAAGTACAAAGTTCGTTTTGGATGGACAAAGTTAGTTGAAATAGACAGTTTTTGCATGAAAACTCATTCCTGGTGGAACTTCATAGCAAAGTACAAAGTTCGTTTTGGATGGACGAATTAAGTTGAAATAGACAGTTTTTGTATGAAAACTCATTCCTGGTGGAACTTCATAGTAAAGTACAAAGTTCGTTTTGGATGGATCAATTTAGTTGAAATAGACAGTTTTTGCATGAAAACTCATTCCTGGTGGAACTTCATAGCAAAGTACAAAGTTCGTTTTGGATGGACGAATTAAGTTGAAATAGACAGTTTTTGCATAAAAACTCATTCCTGGTGGAACTTCATAGCAAAGTACAAAGTTCGTTTTGGATTTACAAAGTTAGTTGAAATAGACAGTTTTTGCATGAAAACTCATTCCTGGTGGAACTTCATAGCAAAGTACAAAGTTCGTTTTGGATGGACGAATTAAGTTGAAATAGACAGTTTTTGCATAAAAACTCATTCCTGGTGGAACTTCATAGCAAAGTACAAAGTTCGTTTTGGATGGATCAATTTAGTTGAAATAGACAGTTTTTGCATGAAAACTCATTCCTGGTGGAACTTCATAGCAAAGTACAAAGTTCGTTTTGGATGGACAAAGTTAGTTGAAATAGACAGTTTTTGCATGAAAACTCATTCCTGGTGGAACTTCATAGCAAAGTACAAAGTTCGTTTTGGATGGACAAAGTTAGTTGAAATAGATAATTTTTGCATGAAAACTCATTCCTGGTGGAACTTCATAGCAAAGTACAAAGTTCGTTTTGGATGGACGAATTAAGTTGAAATAGACAGTTTTTGTATGAAAACTCATTCCTGGTGGAACTTCATAGTAAAGTACAAAGTTCGTTTTGGATGGATCAATTTAGTTGAAATAGACAGTTTTTGCATGAAAACTCATTCCTGGTGGAACTTCATAGCAAAGTACAAAGTTCGTTTTGGATTTACAAAGTTAGTTGAAATAGACAGTTTTTGCATAAAAACTCATTCCAGGTGGAACTTCATAGCAAAGTACAAAGTTCGTTTTGGATTTACAAAGTTAGTTGAAATAGATAATTTTTGCATGAAAACTCATTCCTGGTGGAACTTCATAGCAAAGTACAAAGTTCGTTTTGGATGGACGAATTAAGTTGAAATAGACAGTTTTTGTATGAAAACTCATTCCTGGTGGAACTTCATAGCAAAGTACAAAGTTCGTTTTGGATGGACGAATTAAGTTGAAATAGACAGTTTTTGTATGAAAACTCATTCCTGGTGGAACTTCATAGTAAAGTACAAAGTTCGTTTTGGATGGACAAAGTTAGTTAAAATAGACAGTTTTTGCATGAAAACTCATTCCAGGTGGAACTTCATAGCAAAGTACAAAGTTCGTTTTGGATTTACAAAGTTAGTTGAAATAGACAGTTTTTGCATGAAAACTCATTCCTGGTGGAACTTCATAGCAAAGTACAAAGTTCGTTTTGGATGGACAAAGTTAGTTGAAATAGACAGTTTTTGCATGAAAACTCATTCCTGGTGGAACTTCATAGCAAAGTACAAAGTTCGTTTTGGATGGACGAATTAAGTTGAAATAGACAGTTTTTGCATAAAAACTCATTCCTGGTGGAACTTCATAGCAAAGTACAAAGTTCGTTTTGGATGGATCAATTTAGTTGAAATAGACAGTTTTTGCATGAAAACTCATTCCTGGTGGAACTTCATAGCAAAGTACAAAGTTCGTTTTGGATGGACGAATTAAGTTGAAATAGACAGTTTTTGCATAAAAACTCATTCCTGGTGGAACTTCATAGCAAAGTACAAAGTTCGTTTTGGATGGATCAATTTAGTTGAAATAGACAGTTTTTGCATGAAAACTCATTCCTGGTGGAACTTCATAGCAAAGTACAAAGTTCGTTTTGGATGGATCAATTTAGTTGAAATAGACAGTTTTTGCATGAAAACTCATTCCTGGTGGAACTTCATAGCAAAGTACAAAGTTCGTTTTGGATGGACAAAGTTAGTTGAAATAGACAGTTTTTGCATGAAAACTCATTCCTGGTGGAACTTCATAGCAAAGTACAAAGTTCGTTTTGGATGGACGAAGTTAGTTGAAATAGACAGTTTTTGCATGAAAACTCATTCCTGGTGGAACTTCATAGCAAAGTACAAAGTTCGTTTTGGATGGATCAATTTAGTTGAAATAGACAGTTTTTGCATGAAAACTCATTCCTGGTGGAACTTCATAGCAAAGTACAAAGTTCGTTTTGGATGGACAAAGTTAGTTGAAATAGACAGTTTTTGCATGAAAACTCATTCCTGGTGGAACTTCATAGCAAAGTACAAAGTTCGTTTTGGATGGATCAATTTAGTTGAAATAGACAGTTTTTGCATGAAAACTCATTCCTGGTGGAACTTCATAGCAAAGTACAAAGTTCGTTTTGGATGGACGAATTAAGTTGAAATAGACAGTTTTTGCATAAAAACTCATTCCTGGTGGAACTTCATAGCAAAGTACAAAGTTCGTTTTGGATGGACGAATTAAGTTGAAATAGACAGTTTTTGCATGAAAACTCATTCCTGGTGGAACTTCATAGCAAAGTACAAAGTTCGTTTTGGATGGATCAATTTAGTTGAAATAGACAGTTTTTGCATGAAAACTCATTCCTGGTGGAACTTCATAGCAAAGTACAAAGTTCGTTTTGGATGGACGAATTAAGTTGAAATAGACAGTTTTTGCATAAAAACTCATTCCTGGTGGAACTTCATAGCAAAGTACAAAGTTCGTTTTGGATGGACGAATTAAGTTGAAATAGACAGTTTTTGCATGAAAACTCATTCCTGGTGGAACTTCATAGCAAAGTACAAAGTTCGTTTTGGATGGACAAAGTTAGTTGAAATAGACAGTTTTTGCATGAAAACTCATTCCTGGTGGAACTTCATAGCAAAGTACAAAGTTCGTTTTGGATGGACAAAGTTAGTTGAAATAGACAGTTTTTGCATAAAAACTCATTCCTGGTGGAACTTCATAGCAAAGTACAAAGTTCGTTTTGGATGGACGAATTAAGTTGAAATAGACAGTTTTTGCATGAAAACTCATTCCTGGTGGAACTTCATAGCAAAGTACAAAGTTCGTTTTGGATGGATCAATTTAGTTGAAATAGACAGTTTTTGCATGAAAACTCATTCCTGGTGGAACTTCATAGCAAAGTACAAAGTTCGTTTTGGATGGACAAAGTTAGTTGAAATAGACAGTTTTTGCATGAAAACTCATTCCTGGTGGAACTCCATAGCAAAGTACAAAGTTCGTTTTGGATGGACGAATTAAGTTGAAATAGACAGTTTTTGCATAAAAACTCATTCCTGGTGGAACTTCATAGCAAAGTACAAAGTTCGTTTTGGATGGATCAATTTAGTTGAAATAGACAGTTTTTGCATGAAAACTCATTCCTGGTGGAACTTCATAGCAAAGTACAAAGTTCGTTTTGGATGGACAAAGTTAGTTGAAATAGACAGTTTTTGCATGAAAACTCATTCCTGGTGGAACTTCATAGCAAAGTACAAAGTTCGTTTTGGATGGATCAATTTAGTTGAAATAGACAGTTTTTGCATGAAAACTCATTCCTGGTGGAACTTCATAGCAAAGTACAAAGTTCGATTTGGATGGACGAATTAAGTTGAAATAGACAGTTTTTGCATAAAAACTCATTCCTGGTGGAACTTCATAGCAAAGTACAAAGTTCGTTTTGGATGGATCAATTTAGTTGAAATAGACAGTTCTTGCATGAAAACTCATTCCTGGTGGAACTTCATAGCAAAGTACAAAGTTCGTTTTGGATGGACAAAGTTAGTTGAAATAGACAGTTTTTGCATGAAAACTCATTCCTGGTGGAACTTCATAGCAAAGTACAAAGTTCGTTTTGGATGGACAAAGTTAGTTGAAATAGACAGTTTTTGCATGAAAACTCTTTCCTGGTGGAACTTCATAGCAAAGTACAAAGTTCGTTTTGGATGGACGAATTAAGTTGAAATAGACAGTTTTTGTATGAAAACTCATTCCTGGTGGAACTTCATAGTAAAGTACAAAGTTCGTTTTGGATGGACAAAGTTAGTTGAAATAGACAGTTTTTGCATGAAAACTCATTCCAGGTGGAACTTCATAGCAAAGTACAAAGTTCGTTTTGGATTTACAAAGTTAGTTGAAATAGACAGTTTTTGCATAAAAACTCATTCCTGGTGGAACTTCATAGCAAAGTACAAAGTTCGTTTTGGATGGACGAATTAAGTTGAAATAGACAGTTTTTGCATAAAAACTCATTCCTGGTGGAACTTCATAGCAAAGTACAAAGTTCGTTTTGGATGGATCAATTTAGTTGAAATAGACAGTTTTTGCATGAAAACTCATTCCTGGTTGAACTTCATAGCAAAGTACAAAGTTCGTTTTGGATGGACAAAGTTAGTTGAAATAGACAGTTTTTGCATGAAAACTCATTCCTGGTGGAACTTCATAGCAAAGTACAAAGTTCGTTTTGGATGGACAAAGTTAGTTGAAATAGACAGTTTTTGCATGAAAACTCATTCCTGGTGGAACTTCATAGCAAAGTACAAAGTTCGTTTTGGATGGACAAAGTTAGTTGAAATAGACAGTTTTTGCATGAAAACTCATTCCTGGTGGAACTTCATAGCAAAGTACAAAGTTCGTTTTGGATGGACGAATTAAGTTGAAATAGACAGTTTTTGCATAAAAACTCATTCCTGGTGGAACTTCATAGCAAAGTACAAAGTTCGTTTTGGATGGATCAATTTAGTTGAAATAGACAGTTTTTGCATGAAAACTCATTCCTGGTGGAACTTCATAGCAAAGTACAAAGTTCGTTTTGGATGGACAAAGTTAGTTGAAATAGACAGTTTTTGCATGAAAACTCATTCCTGGTGGAACTTCATAGCAAAGTACAAAGTTCGTTTTGGATGGACAAAGTTAGTTGAAATAGATAATTTTTGCATGAAAACTCATTCCTAGTGGAACTTCATAGCAAAGTACAAAGTTCGTTTTGGATGGACAAAGTTAGTTGAAATAGACAGTTCTTGCATGAAAACTCATTCCTGGTGGAACTTCATAGCAAAGTACAAAGTTCGTTTTGGATGGATCAATTTAGTTGAAATAGACAGTTTTTGCATGAAAACTCATTCCTGGTGGAACTTCATAGCAAAGTACAAAGTTCGTTTTGGATGGACAAAGTTAGTTGAAATAGACAGTTTTTGCATGAAAACTCATTCCTGGTGGAACTTCATAGCAAAGTACAAAGTTCGTTTTGGAAGGACAAAGTTAGTTGAAATAGACAGTTTTTGCATGAAAACTCATTCCTGGTGGAACTTCATAGCAAAGTACAAAGTTCGTTTTGGATGGACAAAGTTAGTTGAAATAGACAGTTCTTGCATGAAAACTCATTCCTGGTAGAACTTCATAGCAAAGTACTAAGTTCGTTTTGGATGGATCAATTTAGTTGAAATAGACAGTTTTTGCATGAAAACTCATTCCTGGTAGAACTTCATAGCAAAGTACAAAGTTCGTTTTGGATGGATCAATTTAGTTGAAATAGACAGTTTTTGCATGTAAACTCATTCCTGGTGGAACTTCATAGCAAAGAACAAAGTTCATATCGGATGCACCAATTTAGTTGAAATAGACAGTTCTTGCATGAAAACTCATTCCTGGTGGAACTTCATAGCAAAGTACAAAGTTCATATCGGCTGCACCAATTTAGTTGAAATAGACAGTTCTTGCATGAAAACTCATTCCTGGTGGAACTTCATAGCAAAGTACAAAGTTCGTTTTGGATGGATCAATTTAGTTAAAATAGACAGTTTTTGCATGAAAACTCATTCCTGGTGGAACTTCATAGCAAAGTACAAAGTTCGTTTTGGATGGACAAAGTTAGTTGAAATAGACAGTTTTTGCATGAAAACTCATTCCTGGTGGAACTTCATAGCAAAGTACAAAGTTCGTTTTGGATGGACAAAGTTAGTTGAAATAGACAGTTTTTGCATGAAAACTCATTCCTGGTGGAACTTCATAGCAAAGTACAAAGTTCGTTTTGGATGGACAAAGTTAGTTGAAATAGACAGTTCTTGCATGAAAACTCATTCCTGGTAGAACTTCATAGCAAAGTACAAAGTTCGTATCGGATGGACGAATTAAGTTGAAATAGACAGTTTTTGCATGAAAACTCATTCCTGGTGGAACTTCATAGCAAAGAACAAAGTTCGTTTTGGATGGATCAATTTAGTTGAAATAGACAGTTTTTGCATGAAAACTCATTCCTGGTGGAACTTCATAGCAAAGTACAAAGTTCGTTTTGGATGGACAAAGTTAGTTGAAATAGACAGTTTTTGCATGAAAACTCATTCCTGGTGGAACTTCATAGCAAAGTACAAAGTTCGTTTTGGAAGGACAAAGTTAGTTGAAATAGACAGTTTTTGCATGAAAACTCATTCCTGGTGGAACTTCATAGCAAAGTACAAAGTTCGTTTTGGATGGACAAAGTTAGTTGAAATAGACAGTTCTTGCATGAAAACTCATTCCTGGTAGAACTTCATAGCAAAGTACAAAGTTCGTATCGGATGGACGAATTAAGTTGAAATAGACAGTTTTTGCATGAAAACTCATTCCTGGTGGAACTTCATAGCAAAGAACAAAGTTCGTTTTGGATGGATCAATTTAGTTGAAATAGACAGTTTTTGCATGAAAACTCATTCCTGGTGGAACTTCATAGCAAAGAACAAAGTTCGTTTTGGATGGATCAATTTAGTTGAAATAGACAGTTTTTGCATGAAAACTCATTCCTGGTGGAACTTCATAGCAAAGTACAAAGTTCGTTTTGGATGGACAAAGTTAGTTGAAATAGACAGTTTTTGCATGAAAACTCATTCCTGGTGGAACTTCATAGCAAAGTACAAAGTTCGTTTTGGATGGACAAAGTTAGTTGAAATAGACAGTTCTTGCATGAAAACTCATTCCTGGTGGAACTTCATAGCAAAGTACAAAGTTCGTTTTGGATGGACGAATTAAGTTGAAATAGACAGTTTTTGCATGAAAACTCATTCCTGGTGGAACTTCATAGCAAAGTACAAAGTTCGTTTTGGATGGACGAATTAAGTTGAAATAGACAGTTTTTGCATGAAAACTCATTCCTGGTGGAACTTCATAGCAAAGTACAAAGTTCGTTTTGGATGGACAAAGTTAGTTGAAATAGACAGTTTTTGCATGAAAACTCATTCCTGGTGGAACTTCATAGCAAAGTACAAAGTTCGTTTTGGATTTATCAATTTAGTTGAAATAGACAGTTTTTGCATAAAAACTCATTCCTGGTGGAACTTCATAGCAAAGTACAAAGTTCGTTTTGGATGGACAAAGTTAGTTGAAATAGACAGTTTTTGCATAAAAACTCATTCCTGGTGGAACTTCATAGCAAAGTACAAAGTTCGTTTTGGATGGATCAATTTAGTTGAAATAGACAGTTTTTGCATGAAAACTCATTCCTGGTGGAACTTCAAAGTACAAAGTTCGTTTTGGATGGACAAAGTTAGTTGAAATAGACAGTTTTTGCATGAAAACTCATTCCTGGTGGAACTTCATAGCAAAGTACAAAGTTCGTTTTGGATGGACAAAGTTAGTTGAAATAGACAGTTTTTGCATGAAAACTCATTCCTGGTGGAACTTCATAGCAAAGAACAAAGTTCGTTTTGGATGGATCAATTTAGTTGAAATAGACAGTTTTTGCATGAAAACTCATTCCTGGTGGAACTTCATAGCAAAGAACAAAGTTCGTTTTGGATGGATCATTTTAGTTGAAATAGACAGTTTTTGCATGAAAACTCATTCCTGGTGGAACTTCATAGCAAAGTACAAAGTTCGTTTTGGATGGACAAAGTTAGTTGAAATAGACAGTTTTTGCATGAAAACTCATTCCTGGTGGAACTTCATAGCAAAGTACAAAGTTCGTTTTGGATGGACAAAGTTAGTTGAAATAGACAGTTTTTGCATGAAAACTCATTCCTGGTGGAACTTCATAGCAAAGTACAAAGTTCGTTTTGGATGGACAAAGTTAGTTGAAATAGACAGTTCTTGCATGAAAACTCATTCCTGGTGGAACTTCATAGCAAAGTACAAAGTTCGTTTTGGATGGATCAATTTAGTTGAAATAGACAGTTTTTGCATGAAAACTCATTCCTGGTGGAACTTCATAGCAAAGAACAAAGTTCGTTTTGGATGGATCAATTTAGTTGAAATAGACAGTTTTTGCATGAAAACTCATTCCTGGTGGAACTTCATAGCAAAGTACAAAGTTCGTTTTGGATGGACGAATTAAGTTGAAATAGACAGTTTTTGCATGAAAACTCATTCCTGGTGGAACTTCATAGCAAAGTACAAAGTTCGTTTTGGATGGACGAATTAAGTTGAAATAGACAGTTTTTGCATGAAAACTCATTCCTGGTGGAACTTCATAGCAAAGTACAAAGTTCGTTTTGGATGGACAAAGTTAGTTGAAATAGACAGTTTTTGCATGAAAACTCATTCCTGGTGGAACTTCATAGCAAAGTACAAAGTTCGTTTTGGATGGACAAAGTTAGTTGAAATAGACAGTTTTTGCATGAAAACTCATTCCTGGTGGAACTTCATAGCAAAGTACAAAGTTCGTTTTGGATGGACAAAGTTAGTTGAAATAGACAGTTTTTGCATGAAAACTCATTCCTGGTGGAACTTCATAGCAAAGTACAAAGTTCGTTTTGGATGGACAAAGTTAGTTGAAAAAGACAGTTTTTGCATGAAAACTCATTCCTGGTGGAACTTCATAGCAAAGTACAAAGTTCGTTTTGGATGGACAAAGTTAGTTGAAATAGACAGTTTTTGCATGAAAACTCATTCCTGGTGGAACTTCATAGCAAAGTACAAAGTTCGATTTGGATGGACGAATTAAGTTGAAATAGACAGTTTTTGCATAAAAACTCATTCCTGGTGGAACTTCATAGCAAAGTACAAAGTTCGTTTTGGATGGATCAATTTAGTTGAAATAGACAGTTCTTGCATGAAAACTCATTCCTGGTGGAACTTCATAGCAAAGTACAAAGTTCGTTTTGGATGGACAAAGTTAGTTGAAATAGACAGTTTTTGCATGAAAACTCATTCCTGGTGGAACTTCATAGCAAAGTACAAAGTTCGTTTTGGATGGACAAAGTTAGTTGAAATAGACAGTTTTTGCATGAAAACTCATTCCTGGTGGAACTTCATAGCAAAGTACAAAGTTCGTTTTGGATGGACGAATTAAGTTGAAATAGACAGTTTTTGTATGAAAACTCATTCCTGGTGGAACTTCATAGTAAAGTACAAAGTTCGTTTTGGATGGACAAAGTTAGTTGAAATAGACAGTTTTTGCATGAAAACTCATTCCTGGTGGAACTTCATAGCAAAGTACAAAGTTCGTTTTGGATTTACAAAGTTAGTTGAAATAGACAGTTTTTGCATAAAAACTCATTCCTGGTGGAACTTCATAGCAAAGTACAAAGTTCGTTTTGGATGGACGAATTAAGTTGAAATAGACAGTTTTTGCATAAAAACTCATTCCTGGTGGAACTTCATAGCAAAGAACAAAGTTCGTTTTGGATGGATCAATTTAGTTGAAATAGACAGTTTTTGCATGAAAACTCATTCCTGGTGGAACTTCATAGCAAAGTACAAAGTTCGTTTTGGATGGACAAAGTTAGTTGAAATAGACAGTTTTTGCATGAAAACTCATTCCTGGTGGAACTTCATAGCAAAGTACAAAGTTCGTTTTGGATTTACAAAGTTAGTTGAAATAGACAGTTTTTGCATAAAAGCTCATTCCTGGTGGAACTTCATAGCAAAGTACAAAGTTCGTTTTGGATGGACAAAGTTAGTTGAAATAGACAGTTTTTGCATGAAAACTCATTCCTGGTGGAACTTCATAGCAAAGTACAAAGTTCGTTTTGGATGGATCAATTTAGTTGAAATAGACAGTTTTTGCATGAAAACTCATTCCTGGTGGAACTTCATAGCAAAGTACAAAGTTCGTTTTGGATGGACAAAGTTAGTTTAAATAGACAGTTTTTGCATGAAAACTCATTCCTGGTGGAACTTCATAGCAAAGTACAAAGTTCGTTTTGGATGGACGAATTAAGTTGAAATAGACAGTTTTTGCATAAAAACTCATTCCTGGTGGAACTTCATAGCAAAGTACAAAGTTCGTTTTGGATGGACGAATTAAGTTGAAATAGACAGTTTTTGCATGAAAACTCATTCCTGGTGGAACTTCATAGCAAAGTACAAAGTTCGTTTTGGATGGACAAAGTTAGTTGAAATAGACAGTTTTTGCATGAAAACTCATTCCTGGTGGAACTTCATAGCAAAGTACAAAGTTCGTTTTGGATGGACAAAGTTAGTTGAAATAGACAGTTTTTGCATGAAAACTCTTTCCTGGTGGAACTTCATAGCAAAGTACAAAGTTCGTTTTGGATGGACGAATTAAGTTGAAATAGACAGTTTTTGTATGAAAACTCATTCCTGGTGGAACTTCATAGTAAAGTACAAAGTTCGTTTTGGATGGACAAAGTTAGTTGAAATAGACAGTTTTTGCATGAAAACTCATTCCAGGTGGAACTTCATAGCAAAGTACAAAGTTCGTTTTGGATGGACAAAGTTAGTTGAAATAGACAGTTTTTGCATAAAAACTCATTCCTGGTGGAACTTCATAGCAAAGTACAAAGTTCGTTTTGGATGGACGAATTAAGTTGAAATAGACAGTTTTTGCATAAAAACTCATTCCTGGTGGAACTTCATAGCAAAGTACAAAGTTCGTTTTGGATGGATCAATTTAGTTGAAATAGACAGTTTTTGCATGAAAACTCATTCCTGGTGGAACTTCATAGCAAAGTACAAAGTTCGTTTTGGATGGACAAAGTTAGTTGAAATAGACAGTTTTTGCATGAAAACTCATTCCTGGTGGAACTTCATAGCAAAGTACAAAGTTCGTTTTGGATGGACAAAGTTAGTTGAAATAGACAGTTTTTGCATGAAAACTCATTCCTGGTGGAACTTCATAGCAAAGTACAAAGTTCGTTTTGGATGGACAAAGTTAGTTGAAATAGACAGTTTTTGCATGAAAACTCATTCCTGGTGGAACTTCATAGCAAAGTACAAAGTTCGTTTTGGATGGACGAATTAAGTTGAAATAGACAGTTTTTGCATAAAAACTCATTCCTGGTGGAACTTCATAGCAAAGTACAAAGTTCGTTTTGGATGGATCAATTTAGTTGAAATAGACAGTTTTTGCATAAAAACTCATTCCTGGTGGAACTTCATAGCAAAGTACAAAGTTCGTTTTGGATGGACAAAGTTAGTTGAAATAGACAGTTTTTGCATGAAAACTCATTCCTGGTGGAACTTCATAGCAAAGTACAAAGTTCGTTTTGGATGGACAAAGTTAGTTGAAATAGATAATTTTTGCATGAAAACTCATTCCTAGTGGAACTTCATAGCAAAGTACAAAGTTCGTTTTGGATGGACAAAGTTAGTTGAAATAGATAATTTTTGCATGAAAACTCATTCCTAGTGGAACTTCATAGCAAAGTACAAAGTTCGTTTTGGATGGATCAATTTAGTTGAAATAGACAGTTTTTGCATGAAAACTCATTCCTGGTGGAACTTCATAGCAAAGTACAAAGTTCGTTTTGGATGGACAAAGTTAGTTGAAATAGACAGTTTTTGCATGAAAACTCATTCCTGGTGGAACTTCATAGCAAAGTACAAAGTTCGTTTTGGAAGGACAAAGTTAGTTGAAATAGACAGTTTTTGCATGAAAACTCATTCCTGGTGGAACTTCATAGCAAAGTACAAAGTTCGTTTTGGATGGACAAAGTTAGTTGAAATAGACAGTTCTTGCATGAAAACTCATTCCTGGTAGAACTTCATAGCAAAGTACTAAGTTCGTTTTGGATGGATCAATTTAGTTGAAATAGACAGTTTTTGCATGAAAACTCATTCCTGGTAGAACTTCATAGCAAAGTACAAAGTTCGTTTTGGATGGATCAATTTAGTTGAAATAGACAGTTTTTGCATGTAAACTCATTCCTGGTGGAACTTCATAGCAAAGAACAAAGTTCGTATCGGATGCACCAATTTAGTTGAAATAGACAGTTCTTGCATGAAAACTCATTCCTGGTGGAACTTCATAGCAAAGTACAAAGTTCGTATCGGCTGCACCAATTTAGTTGAAATAGACAGTTCTTGCATGAAAACTCATTCCTGGTGGAACTTCATAGCAAAGTACAAAGTTCGTTTTGGATGGATCAATTTAGTTAAAATAGACAGTTTTTGCATGAAAACTCATTCCTGGTGGAACTTCATAGCAAAGTACAAAGTTCGTTTTGGATGGACAAAGTTAGTTGAAATAGACAGTTTTTGCATGAAAACTCATTCCTGGTGGAACTTCATAGCAAAGTACAAAGTTCGTTTTGGATGGACAAAGTTAGTTGAAATAGACAGTTTTTGCATGAAAACTCATTCCTGGTGGAACTTCATAGCAAAGTACAAAGTTCGTTTTGGATGGACAAAGTTAGTTGAAATAGACAGTTCTTGCATGAAAACTCATTCCTGGTAGAACTTCATAGCAAAGTACAAAGTTCGTATCGGATGGACGAATTAAGTTGAAATAGACAGTTTTTGCATGAAAACTCATTCCTGGTGGAACTTCATAGCAAAGAACAAAGTTCGTTTTGGATGGATCAATTTAGTTGAAATAAACAGTTTTTGCATGAAAACTCATTCCAGGTGGAACTTCATAGCAAAGTACAAAGTTCGTTTTGGATGGACAAAGTTAGTTGAAATAGACAGTTTTTGCATGAAAACTCATTCCTGGTGGAACTTCATAGCAAAGAACAAAGTTCGTTTTGGATGGATCAATTTAGTTAAAATAGACAGTTTTTGCATGAAAACTCATTCCTGGTGGAACTTCATAGCAAAGTACAAAGTTCGTTTTGGATGGACAAAGTTAGTTGAAATAGACAGTTCTTGCATGAAAACTCATTCCTGGTGGAACTTCATAGCAAAGTACAAAGTTCGTTTTGGATGGATCAATTTAGTTGAAATAGACAGTTTTTGCATGAAAACTCATTCCTGGTGGAACTTCATAGCAAAGAACAAAGTTCGTTTTGGATGGATCAATTTAGTTGAAATAGACAGCTTTTGCATGAAAACTCATTCCTGGTGGAACTTCATAGCAAAGAACAAAGTTCGTTTTGGATGGATCAATTTAGTTGAAATAGACAGTTTTTGCATGAAAACTCATTCCTGGTGGAACTTCATAGCAAAGTACAAAGTTCGTTTTGGATGGACAAAGTTAGTTGAAATAGACAGTTTTTGCATGAAAACTCATTCCTGGTGGAACTTCATAGCAAAGTACAAAGTTCGTTTTGGATGGACAAAGTTAGTTGAAATAGACAGTTCTTGCATGAAAACTCATTCCTGGTGGAACTTCATAGCAAAGTACAAAGTTCGTTTTGGATGGACGAATTAAGTTGAAATAGACAGTTTTTGCATGAAAACTCATTCCTGGTGGAACTTCATAGCAAAGTACAAAGTTCGTTTTGGATGGACGAATTAAGTTGAAATAGACAGTTTTTGCATGAAAACTCATTCCTGGTGGAACTTCATAGCAAAGTACAAAGTTCGTTTTGGATGGACAAAGTTAGTTGAAATAGACAGTTTTTGCATAAAAACTCATTCCTGGTGGAACTTCATAGCAAAGTACAAAGTTCGTTTTGGATGGACAAAGTTAGTTGAAATAGACAGTTTTTGCATGAAAACTCATTCCTGGTGGAACTTCATAGCAAAGTACAAAGTTCGTTTTGGATTTATCAATTTAGTTGAAATAGACAGTTTTTGCATAAAAACTCATTCCTGGTGGAACTTCATAGCAAAGTACAAAGTTCGTTTTGGATGGACAAAGTTAGTTGAAATAGACAGTTTTTGCATAAAAACTCATTCCTGGTGGAACTTCATAGCAAAGTACAAAGTTCGTTTTGGATGGATCAATTTAGTTGAAATAGACAGTTTTTGCATGAAAACTCATTCCTGGTGGAACTTCAAAGTACAAAGTTCGTTTTGGATGGACAAAGTTAGTTGAAATAGACAGTTTTTGCATGAAAACTCATTCCTGGTGGAACTTCATAGCAAAGTACAAAGTTCGTTTTGGATGGACAAAGTTAGTTGAAATAGACAGTTTTTGCATGAAAACTCATTCCTGGTGGAACTTCATAGCAAAGTACAAAGTTCGTTTTGGATGGATCATTTTAGTTGAAATAGACAGTTTTTGCATGAAAACTCATTCCTGGTGGAACTTCATAGCAAAGTACAAAGTTCGTTTTGGATGGACAAAGTTAGTTGAAATAGACAGTTTTTGCATGAAAACTCATTCCTGGTGGAACTTCATAGCAAAGTACAAAGTTCGTTTTGGATGGACAAAGTTAGTTGAAATAGACAGTTCTTGCATGAAAACTCATTCCTGGTGGAACTTCATAGCAAAGTACAAAGTTCGTTTTGGATGGATCAATTTAGTTGAAATAGACAGTTTTTGCATGAAAACTCATTCCTGGTGGAACTTCATAGCAAAGAACAAAGTTCGTTTTGGATGGATCAATTTAGTTGAAATAGACAGTTTTTGCATGAAAACTCATTCCTGGTGGAACTTCATAGCAAAGTACAAAGTTCGTTTTGGATGGACGAATTAAGTTGAAATAGACAGTTTTTGCATGAAAACTCATTCCTGGTGGAACTTCATAGCAAAGTACAAAGTTCGTTTTGGATGGACGAATTAAGTTGAAATAGACAGTTTTTGCATGAAAACTCATTCCTGGTGGAACTTCATAGCAAAGTACAAAGTTCGTTTTGGATGGACAAAGTTAGTTGAAATAGACAGTTTTTGCATGAAAACTCATTCCTGGTGGAACTTCATAGCAAAGTACAAAGTTCGTTTTGGATGGACAAAGTTAGTTGAAATAGACAGTTTTTGCATGAAAACTCATTCCTGGTGGAACTTCATAGCAAAGTACAAAGTTCGTTTTGGATGGATCAATTTAGTTGAAATAGACAGTTTTTGCATGAAAACTCATTCCTGGTGGAACTTCATAGCAAAGTACAAAGTTCGTTTTGGATGGACAAAGTTAGTTGAAATAGACAGTTTTTGCATGAAAACTCATTCCTGGTGGAACTTCATAGCAAAGTACAAAGTTCGTTTTGGATGGACGAATTAAGTTGAAAAAGACAGTTTTTGCATAAAAACTCATTCCTGGTGGAACTTCATAGCAAAGTACAAAGTTCGTTTTGGATGGATCAATTTAGTTGAAATAGACAGTTTTTGCATGAAAACTCATTCCTGGTGGAACTTCATAGCAAAGTACAAAGTTCGTTTTGGATGGACAAAGTTAGTTGAAATAGACAGTTTTTGCATAAAAACTCATTCCTGGTGGAACTTCATAGCAAAGTACAAAGTTCGATTTGGATGGACAAAGTAAGTTGAAACAGACAGTTTTTGCATGAAAACTCATTCCTGGTGGAACTTCATAGCAAAGTACAAAGTTCGTTTTGGATGGACAAAGTTAGTTGAAATAGACAGTATTTGCATAAAAACTCATTCCTGGTGAAACTTCATAGCAAAGTACAAAGTTCGTTTTGGATGGATCAATTTAGTTGAAATAGACAGTTTTTGCATGAAAACTCATTCCTGGTGGAACTTCATAGCAAAGTACAAAGTTCGTTTTGGATGGATCAATTTAGTAGAAATAGACAGTTTTTGCATGAAAACTCATTCCTGGTGGAACTTCATAGCAAAGTACAAAGTTCGTTTTGGATGGACAAAGTTAGTTGAAATAGACAGTTTTTGCATGAAAACTCATTCCTGGTGGAACTTCATAGCAAAGTACAAAGTTCGTTTTGGATGGACGAATTAAGTTGAAATAGACAGTTTTTGCATGAAAACTCATTCCTGGTGGAACTTCATAGCAAAGTACAAAGTTCGTTTTGGATGGATCAATTTAGTTGAAATAGACAGTTTTTGCATGAAAACTCATTCCTGGTGGAACTTCATAGCAAAGTACAAAGTTCGTTTTGGATGGACAAAGTTAGTTGAAAAAGACAGTTTTTGCATGAAAACTCATTCCTGGTGGAACTTCATAGCAAAGTACAAAGTTCGTTTTGGATGGACAAAGTTAGTTGAAATAGACAGTTTTTGCATGAAAACTCATTCCTGGTGGAACTTCATAGCAAAGTACAAAGTTCGTTTTGGATGGACAAAGTTAGTTGAAATAGACAGTTTTTGCATGAAAACTCATTCCTGGTGGAACTTCATAGCAAAGTACAAAGTTCGTTTTGGATGGACAAAGTTAGTTGAAATAGACAGTTTTTGCATGAAAACTCATTCCTGGTGGAACTTCATAGCAAAGTACAAAGTTTGTTTTGGATGGACAAAGTTAGTTGAAATAGACAGTTTTTGCATGAAAACTCATTCCTGGTGGAATGCTATGAAGTTCCACCAGGAATGAGTTTTTATGCAAATACTGTCTATTTCAACTAACTTTGTCCATCCAAAACGAACTTTGTACTTTGCTATGAAGTTCCACCAGGAATGAGTTTTCATGCAAAAACTGTCTATTTCAACTAACTTTGTCCATCCAAAACGAACTTTGTACTTTGCTATGAAGTTCCACCAGGAATGAGTTTTCATGCAAAAACTGTCTATTTCAACTAACTTTGTCCATCCAAAACGAACTTTGTACTTTGCTATGAAGTTCCACCAGGAATGAGTTTTCATGCAAAAACTGTCTATTTCAACTAAATTGATCCATCCAAAACGAACTTTGTACTTTGCTATGAAGTTCCACCAGGAATGAGTTTTTATGCAAATACTGTCTATTTCAACTAACTTTGTCCATCCAAAACGAACTTTGTACTTTGCTATGAAGTTCCACCAGGAATGAGTTTTCATGCAAAAACTGTCTATTTCAACTAACTTTGTCCATCCAAAACGAACTTTGTACTTTGCTATGAAGTTCCACCAGGAATGAGTTTTCATGCAAAAACTGTCTATTTCAACTAACTTTGTCCATCCAAAACGAACTTTGTACTTTGCTATGAAGTTCCACCAGGAATGAGTTTTCATGCAAAAACTGTCTATTTCAACTAAATTGATCCATCCAAAACGAACTTTGTACTTTGCTATTAAGTTCCACCAGGAATGAGTTTTTATGCAAAAACTGACTATTTCAATTTAATTCGTCCATCCAAAACGAACTTTGTACTTTGCTATGAAGTTCCACCAGGAATGAGTTTTCATGCAAAAACTGTCTATTTCAACTAACTTTGTCCATCCAAAACGAACTTTGTACTTTGCTATGAAGTTCCACCAGGAATGAGTTTTCATGCAAAAACTGTCTATTTCAACTAACTTTGTCCATCCAAAACGAACTTTGTACTTTGCTATGAAGTTCCACCAGGAATGAGTTTTTATGCAAAAACTGTCTATTTCAACTTAATTCGTCCATCCAAAACGAACTTTGTACTTTGCTATGAAGTTCCACCAGGAATGAGTTTTCATGCAAAAACTGTCTATTTCAACTAAATTGATCCATCCAAAACGAATTTTGTACTTTGCTATGAAGTTCCACCAGGAATGAGTTTTCATGCAAAAACTGTCTATTTCAACTAAATTCGTCCATCCGATACGAACTTTGTACTTTGCTATGAAGTTCCACCAGGAATGAGTTTTCATGCAAAAACTGTCTATTTCATCTAAATTCGTCCATCCGATACGAATTTTGTACTTTGCTATGAAGTTCCACCAGGAATGAGTTTTCATGCAAAAACTGTCTATTTCAACTAAATTCGTCCATCCGATACGAACTTTGTACTTTGCTATGAAGTTCCACCAGGAATGAGTTTTCATGCAAAAACTGTCTATTTCAACTTAATTCGTCCATCCAAAACGAACTTTGTACTTTGCTATGAAGTTCCACCAGGAATGAGTTTTCATGCAAAAACTGTCTATTTCAACTAAATTGATCCATCCAAAACGAACTTTGTACTTTGCTATTAAGTTCCACCAGGAATGAGTTTTTATGCAAAAACTGTCTATTTCAACTAACTTTGTCCATCCAAAACGAACTTTGTACTTTGCTATGAAGTTCCACCAGGAATGAGTTTTCATGCAAAAACTGTCTATTTCAACTAAATTGATCCATCCAAAACGAACTTTGTACTTTGCTATTAAGTTCCACCAGGAATGAGTTTTTATGCAAAAACTGTCTATTTCAACTAACTTTGTCCATCCAAAACGAACTTTGTACTTTGCTATGAAGTTCCACCAGGAATGAGTTTTCATGCAAAAACTGTCTATTTCAACTAAATTGATCCATCCAAAACGAACTTTGTACTTTGCTATGAAGTTCCACCAGGAATGAGTTTTCATGCAAAAACTGTCTATTTCAACTAACTTTGTCCATCCAAAACGAACTTTGTACTTTGCTATGAAGTTCCACCAGGAATGAGTTTTCATGCAAAAACTGTCTATTTCAACTAACTTTGTCCATCCAAAACGAACTTTGTACTTTGCTATGAAGTTCCACCAGGAATGAGTTTTCATGCAAAAACTGTCTATTTCAACTAACTTTGTAAATCCAAAACGAACTTTGTACTTTGCTATGAAGTTCCACCTGGAATGAGTTTTCATGCAAAAACTGTCTATTTCAACTAACTTTGTCCATCCAAAACGAACTTTGTACTTTACTATGAAGTTCCACCAGGAATGAGTTTTCATACAAAAACTGTCTATTTCAACTTAATTCGTCCATCCAAAACGAACTTTGTACTTTGCTATGAAGTTCCACCAGGAATGAGTTTTCATGCAAAAACTGTCTATTTCAACTTAATTCGTCCATCCAAAACGAACTTTGTACTTTGCTATGAATTTCCACCAGGAATGAGTTTTTATGCAAAAACTGTCTATTTCAACTAACTTTGTCCATCCAAAACGAACTTTGTACTTTGCTATGAAGTTCCACCTGGAATGAGTTTTCATGCACAAACTGTCTATTTCAACTAACTTTGTCCATCCAAAACGAACTTTGTACTTTACTATGAAGTTCCACCAGGAATGAGTTTTCATACAAAAACTGTCTATTTCAACTTAATTCGTCCATCCAAAACGAACTTTGTACTTTGCTATGAAGTTCCACCAGGAATGAGTTTTTATGCAAAAACTGTCTATTTCAACTTAATTCGTCCATCCAAAACGAACTTTGTACTTTGCTATGAAGTTCCACCAGGAATGAGTTTTCATGCAAAAACTGTCTATTTCAACTAAATTGATCCATCCAAAACGAACTTTGTACTTTGCTATTAAGTTCCACCAGGAATGAGTTTTTATGCAAAAACTGTCTATTTCAACTAACTTTGTCCATCCAAAACGAATTTTGTACTTTGCTATGAAGTTCCACCAGGAATGAGTTTTCATGCAAAAACTGTCTATTTCAACTAAATTGATCCATCCGATACGAACTTTGTACTTTGCTATGAAGTTCCACCAGGAATGAGTTTTCATGCAAAAACTGTCTATTTCAACTAAATTCGTCCATCCGATACGAATTTTGTACTTTGCTATGAAGTTCCACCAGGAATGAGTTTTTATGCAAAAACTGTCTATTTCAACTAAATTCGTCCATCCGATACGAACTTTGTACTTTGCTATGAAGTTCCACCAGGAATGAGTTTTCATGCAAAAACTGTCTATTTCAACTTAATTCGTCCATCCAAAACAAACTTTGTACTTTGCTATGAAGTTCCACCAGGAATGAGTTTTCATGCAAAAACTGTCTATTTCAACTAAATTGATCCATCCAAAATGAACTTTGTACTTTGCTATTAAGTTCCACCAGGAATGAGTTTTTATGCAAAAACTGTCTATTTCAACTAACTTTGTCCATCCAAAACGAACTTTGTACTTTGCTATGAAGTTCCACCAGGAATGAGTTTTCATGCAAAAACTGTCTATTTCAACTAACTTTGTCCATCCAAAACGAACTTTGTACTTTGCTATTAAGTTCCACCAGGAATGAGTTTTTATGCAAAAACTGTCTATTTCAACTTAATTCGTCCATCCAAAACGAACTTTGTACTTTGCTATGAAGTTCCACCAGGAATGAGTTTTCATGCAAAAACTGTCTATTTCAACTAAATTGATCCATCCAAAACGAACTTTGTACTTTGCTATGAAGTTCCACCAGGAATGAGTTTTCATGCAAAAACTGTCTATTTCAACTAACTTTGTCCATCCAAAACGAACTTTGTACTTTGCTATGAAGTTCCACCAGGAATGAGTTTTCATGCAAAAACTGTCTATTTCAACTAACTTTGTCCAACCAAAACGAACTTTGTACTTTGCTATGAAGTTCCACCAGGAATGAGTTTTCATGCAAAAACTGTCTATTTCAACTAACTTTGTAAATCCAAAACGAACTTTGTACTTTGCTATGAAGTTCCACCTGGAATGAGTTTTCATGCAAAAACTGTCTATTTCAACTAACTTTGTCCATCCAAAACGAACTTTGTACTTTACTATGAAGTTCCACCAGGAATGAGTTTTCATACAAAAACTGTCTATTTCAACTTAATTCGTCCATCCAAAACGAACTTTGTACTTTGCTATGAAGTTCCACCAGGAATGAGTTTTCATGCAAAAACTGTCTATTTCAACTTAATTCGTCCATCCAAAACGAACTTTGTACTTTGCTATGAATTTCCACCAGGAATGAGTTTTTATGCAAAAACTGTCTATTTCAACTAACTTTGTCCATCCAAAACGAACTTTGTACTTTGCTATGAAGTTCCACCTGGAATGAGTTTTCATGCACAAACTGTCTATTTCAACTAACTTTGTCCATCCAAAACGAACTTTGTACTTTGCTATGAAGTTCCACCAGGAATGAATTTTCATACAAAAACTGTCTATTTCAACTTAATTCGTCCATCCAAAACGAACTTTGTAGTTTGCTATGAAGTTCCACCAGGAATGAGTTTTTATGCAAAAACTGTCTATTTCAACTGAATTCGTCCATCCAAAACGAACTTTGTACTTTGCTATGAAGTTCCACCAGGAATGAGTTTTTATGCAAAAACTGTCTATTTCAACTAACTTTGTAAATCCAAAACGAACTTTGTACTTTGCTATGAAGTTCCACCTGGAATGAGTTTTCATGCAAAAACTGTCTATTTCAACTAACTTTGTCCATCCAAAACGAACTTTGTACTTTACTATGAAGTTCCACCAGGAATGAATTTTCATACAAAAACTGTCTATTTCAACTTAATTCGTCCATCCAAAACGAACTTTGTAGTTTGCTATGAAGTTCCACCAGGAATGAGTTTTTATGCAAAAACTGTCTATTTCAACTTAATTCGTCCATCCAAAACGAACTTTGTACTTTGCTATGAAGTTCCACCAGGAATGAGTTTTTATGCAAAAACTGTCTATTTCAACTAACTTTGTAAATCCAAAACGAACTTTGTACTTTGCTATGAAGTTCCACCTGGAATGAGTTTTTATGCAAAAACTGTCTATTTCAACTTAATTCGTCCATCCAAAACGAACTTTGTACTTTGCTATGAAGTTCCACCAGGAATGAGTTTTCATACAAAAACTGTCTATTTCAACTTAATTCGTCCATCCAAAACGAACTTTGTACTTTGCTATGAAGTTCCACCAGGAATGAGTTTTCATGCAAAAACTGTCTATTTCAACTGAATTCGTCCATCCAAAACGAACTTTGTACTTTGCTATGAAGTTCCACCAGGAATGAGTTTTTATGCAAAAACTGTCTATTTCAACTAACTTTGTAAATCCAAAACGAACTTTGTACTTTGCTATGAAGTTCCACCTGGAATGAGTTTTCATGCAAAAACTGTCTATTTCAACTAACTTTGTCCATCCAAAACGAACTTTGTACTTTGCTATGAAGTTCCACCAGGAATGAGTTTTCATACAAAAACTGTCTATTTCAACTTAATTCGTCCATCCAAAACGAACTTTGTACTTTGCTATGAAGTTCCACCAGGAATGAGTTTTTATGCAAAAACTGTCTATTTCAACTAACTTTGTAAATCCAAAACGAACTTTGTACTTTGCTATGAAGTTCCACCTGGAATGAGTTTTTATGCAAAAACTGTCTATTTCAACTTAATTCGTCCATCCAAAACGAACTTTGTACTTTGCTATGAAGTTCCACCAGGAATGAGTTTTTATGCAAAAACTGTCTATTTCAACTAACTTTGTAAATCCAAAACGAACTTTGTACTTTGCTATGAAGTTCCACCAGGAATGAGTTTTCATACAAAAACTGTCTATTTCAACTTAATTCGTCCATCCAAAACGAACTTTGTACTTTGCTATGAAGTTCCACCAGGAATGAGTTTTCATGCAAAAACTGTCTATTTCAACTTAATTCGTCCATCCAAAACGAACTTTGTACTTTGCTATGAAGTTCCACCAGGAATGAGTTTTTATGCAAAAACTGTCTATTTCAACTAACTTTGTAAATCCAAAACGAACTTTGTACTTTGCTATGAAGTTCCACCAGGAATGAGTTTTTATGCAAAAACTGTCTATTTCAACTAACTTTGTCCATCCAAAACGAACTTTGTACTTTATTATGAAGTTCCACCAGGAATGAGTTTTCATACAAAAACTGTCTATTTCAACTTAATTCGTCCATCCAAAACGAACTTTGTACTTTGCTATGAAGTTCCACCAGGAATGAGTTTTTATGCAAAAACTGTCTATTTCAACTTAATTCGTCCATCCAAAACGAACTTTGTACTTTGCTATGAAGTTCCACCAGGAATGAGTTTTTATGCAAAAACTGTCTATTTCAACTAACTTTGTAAATCCAAAACGAACTTTGTACTTTGCTATGAAGTTCCACCTGGAATGAGTTTTTATGCAAAAACTGTCTATTTCAACTTAATTCGTCCATCCAAAACGAACTTTGTACTTTGCTATGAAGTTCCACCAGGAATGAGTTTTTATGCAAAAACTGTCTATTTCAACTAACTTTGTAAATCCAAAACGAACTTTGTACTTTGCTATGAAGTTCCACCAGGAATGAGTTTTCATACAAAAACTGTCTATTTCAACTTAATTCGTCCATCCAAAACGAACTTTGTACTTTGCTATGAAGTTCCACCAGGAATGAGTTTTCATGCAAAAACTGTCTATTTCAACTTAATTCGTCCATCCAAAACGAACTTTGTACTTTGCTATGAAGTTCCACCAGGAATGAGTTTTCATGCAAAAACTGTCTATTTCAACTTAATTCGTCCATCCAAAACGAACTTTGTACTTTGCTATGAAGTTCCACCAGGAATGAGTTTTTATGCAAAAACTGTCTATTTCAACTAACTTTGTAAATCCAAAACGAACTTTGTACTTTGCTATGAAGTTCCACCTGGAATGAGTTTTCATGCAAAAACTGTCTATTTCAACTAACTTTGTCCATCCAAAACGAACTTTGTACTTTACTATGAAGTTCCACCAGGAATGAGTTTTCATACAAAAACTGTCTATTTCAACTTAATTCGTCCATCCAAAACGAACTTTGTACTTTGCTATGAAGTTCCACCAGGAATGAGTTTTCATGCAAAAACTGTCTATTTCAACTTAATTCGTCCATCCAAAACGAACTTTGTACTTTGCTATGAAGTTCCACCAGGAATGAGTTTTTATGCAAAAACTGTCTATTTCAACTAACTTTGTAAATCCAAAACGAACTTTGTACTTTGCTATGAAGTTCCACCTGGAATGAGTTTTCATGCAAAAACTGTCTATTTCAACTAACTTTGTCCATCCAAAACGAACTTTGTACTTTACTATGAAGTTCCACCAGGAATGAGTTTTCATACAAAAACTGTCTATTTCAACTTAATTCGTCCATCCAAAACGAACTTTGTACTTTGCTATGAAGTTCCACCAGGAATGAGTTTTTATGCAAAAACTGTCTATTTCAACTAACTTTGTAAATCCAAAACGAACTTTGTACTTTGCTATGAAGTTCCACCTGGAATGAGTTTTCATGCAAAAACTGTCTATTTCAACTAACTTTGTCCATCCAAAACGAACTTTGTACTTTGCTATGAAGTTCCACCAGGAATGAGTTTTCATGCAAAAACTGTCTATTTCAACTAACTTTGTCCATCCAAAACGAACTTTGTACTTTGCTATGAAGTTCCACCAGGAATGAGTTTTCATGCAAAAACTGTCTATTTCAACTAACTTTGTCCATCCAAAACGAACTTTGTACTTTGCTATGAAGTTCCACCAGGAATGAGTTTTCATGCAAAAACTGTCTATTTCAACTAAATTGATCCATCCAAAACGAACTTTGTACTTTGCTATGAAGTTCCACCAGGAATGAGTTTTCATGCAAAAACTGTCTATTTCAACTAACTTTGTCCATCCAAAACGAACTTTGTACTTTGCTATGAAGTTCCACCAGGAATGAGTTTTCATGCAAAAACTGTCTATTTCAACTAAATTGATCCATCCAAAACGAACTTTGTACTTTGCTATGAAGTTCCACCAGGAATGAGTTTTTATGCAAAAACTGTCTATTTCAACTAACTTTGTCCATCCAAAACGAACTTTGTACTTTGCTATGAAGTTCCACCAGGAATGAGTTTTCAAGCAAAAACTGTCTATTTCAACTAACTTTGTCCATCCAAAACGAACTTTGTACTTTGCTATGAAGTTCCACCAGGAATGAGTTTTCATGCAAAAACTGTCTATTTCAACTTAATTCGTCCATCCAAAACGAACTTTGTACTTTACTATGAAGTTCCACCAGGAATGAGTTTTCATGCAAAAACTGTCTATTTCAACTAACTTTGTCCATCCAAAACGAACTTTGTACTTTGCTATGAAGTTCCACCAGGAATGAGTTTTCATGCAAAAACTGTCTATTTCAACTAAATTGATCCATCCAAAACGAACTTTGTACTTTGCTATGAAGTTCCACCAGGAATGAGTTTTTATGCAAAAACTGTCTATTTCAACTAACTTTGTCCATCCAAAACGAACTTTGTACTTTGCTATGAAGTTCCACCAGGAATGAGTTTTCATGCAAAAACTGTCTATTTCAACTAACTTTGTCCATCCAAAACGAACTTTGTACTTTGCTATGAAGTTCCACCAGGAATGAGTTTTCATGCAAAAACTGTCTATTTCAACTAACTTTGTCCATCCAAAACGAACTTTGTACTTTGCTATGAAGTTCCACCAGGAATGAGTTTTCAAGCAAAAACTGTCTATTTCAACTAACTTTGTCCATCCAAAACGAACTTTGTACTTTGCTATGAAGTTCCACCAGGAATGAGTTTTCATGCAAAAACTGTCTATTTCAACTTAATTCGTCCATCCAAAACGAACTTTGTACTTTACTATGAAGTTCCACCAGGAATGAGTTTTCATGCAAAAACTGTCTATTTCAACTAACTTTGTCCATCCAAAACGAACTTTGTACTTTGCTATGAAGTTCCACCAGGAATGAGTTTTCATGCAAAAACTGTCTATTTCAACTAAATTGATCCATCCAAAACGAACTTTGTACTTTGCTATGAAGTTCCACCAGGAATGAGTTTTTATGCAAAAACTGTCTATTTCAACTAACTTTGTAAATCCAAAACGAACTTTGTACTTTGCTATGAAGTTCCACCTGGAATGAGTTTTCATGCAAAAACTGTCTATTTCAACTAACTTTGTCCATCCAAAACGAACTTTGTACTTTGCTATGAAGTTCCACCAGGAATGAGTTTTCATACAAAAACTGTCTATTTCAACTTAATTCGTCCATCCAAAACGAACTTTGTACTTTGCTATGAAGTTCCACCAGGAATGAGTTTTTATGCAAAAACTGTCTATTTCAACTAACTTTGTAAATCCAAAACGAACTTTGTACTTTGCTATGAAGTTCCACCTGGAATGAGTTTTCATGCAAAAACTGTCTATTTCAACTAACTTTGTCCATCCAAAACGAACTTTGTACTTTGCTATGAAGTTCCACCAGGAATGAGTTTTCATGCAAAAACTGTCTATTTCAACTAACTTTGTCCATCCAAAACGAACTTTGTACTTTGCTATGAAGTTCCACCAGGAATGAGTTTTCATACAAAAACTGTCTATTTCAACTTAATTCGTCCATCCAAAACGAACTTTGTACTTTGCTATGAAGTTCCACCAGGAATGAGTTTTCATGCAAAAACTGTCTATTTCAACTTAATTCGTCCATCCAAAACGAACTTTGTACTTTGCTATGAAGTTCCACCAGGAATGAGTTTTCATGCAAAAACTGTCTATTTCAACTTAATTCGTCCATCCAAAACGAACTTTGTACTTTGCTATGAAGTTCCACCAGGAATGAGTTTTTATGCAAAAACTGTCTATTTCAACTAACTTTGTAAATCCAAAACGAACTTTGTACTTTGCTATGAAGTTCCACCTGGAATGAGTTTTCATGCAAAAACTGTCTATTTCAACTAACTTTGTCCATCCAAAACGAACTTTGTACTTTGCTATGAAGTTCCACCAGGAATGAGTTTTCATACAAAAACTGTCTATTTCAACTTAATTCGTCCATCCAAAACGAACTTTGTACTTTGCTATGAAGTTCCACCAGGAATGAGTTTTTATGCAAAAACTGTCTATTTCAACTAACTTTGTAAATCCAAAACGAACTTTGTACTTTGCTATGAAGTTCCACCTGGAATGAGTTTTCATGCAAAAACTGTCTATTTCAACTAACTTTGTCCATCCAAAACGAACTTTGTACTTTGCTATGAAGTTCCACCAGGAATGAGTTTTCATGCAAAAACTGTCTATTTCAACTAACTTTGTCCATCCAAAACGAACTTTGTACTTTGCTATGAAGTTCCACCAGGAATGAGTTTTCATGCAAAAACTGTCTATTTCAACTAACTTTGTCCATCCAAAACGAACTTTGTACTTTGCTATGAAGTTCCACCAGGAATGAGTTTTCATGCAAAAACTGTCTATTTCAACTAAATTGATCCATCCAAAACGAACTTTGTACTTTGCTATGAAGTTCCACCAGGAATGAGTTTTCATGCAAAAACTGTCTATTTCAACTAACTTTGTCCATCCAAAACGAACTTTGTACTTTGCTATGAAGTTCCACCAGGAATGAGTTTTCATGCAAAAACTGTCTATTTCAACTAAATTGATCCATCCAAAACGAACTTTGTACTTTGCTATGAAGTTCCACCAGGAATGAGTTTTTATGCAAAAACTGTCTATTTCAACTAACTTTGTCCATCCAAAACGAACTTTGTACTTTGCTATGAAGTTCCACCAGGAATGAGTTTTCAAGCAAAAACTGTCTATTTCAACTAACTTTGTCCATCCAAAACGAACTTTGTACTTTGCTATGAAGTTCCACCAGGAATGAGTTTTCATGCAAAAACTGTCTATTTCAACTTAATTCGTCCATCCAAAACGAACTTTGTACTTTACTATGAAGTTCCACCAGGAATGAGTTTTCATGCAAAAACTGTCTATTTCAACTAACTTTGTCCATCCAAAACGAACTTTGTACTTTGCTATGAAGTTCCACCAGGAATGAGTTTTCATGCAAAAACTGTCTATTTCAACTAAATTGATCCATCCAAAACGAACTTTGTACTTTGCTATGAAGTTCCACCAGGAATGAGTTTTTATGCAAAAACTGTCTATTTCAACTAACTTTGTCCATCCAAAACGAACTTTGTACTTTGCTATGAAGTTCCACCAGGAATGAGTTTTCATGCAAAAACTGTCTATTTCAACTAACTTTGTCCATCCAAAACGAACTTTGTACTTTGCTATGAAGTTCCACCAGGAATGAGTTTTCATGCAAAAACTGTCTATTTCAACTAACTTTGTCCATCCAAAACGAACTTTGTACTTTGCTATGAAGTTCCACCAGGAATGAGTTTTCATGCAAAAACTGTCTATTTCAACTAACTTTGTCCATCCAAAACGAACTTTGTACTTTGCTATGAAGTTCCACCAGGAATGAGTTTTCATGCAAAAACTGTCTATTTCAACTAACTTTGTCCATCCAAAACGAACTTTGTACTTTGCTATGAAGTTCCACCAGGAATGAGTTTTTATGCAAAAACTGTCTATTTCAACTAACTTTGTCCATCCAAAACGAACTTTGTACTTTACTATGAAGTTCCACCAGGAATGAGTTTTCATACAAAAACTGTCTATTTCAACTTAATTCGTCCATCCAAAACGAACTTTGTACTTTGCTATGAAGTTCCACCAGGAATGAGTTTTCATGCAAAAACTGTCTATTTCAACTTAATTCGTCCATCCAAAACGAACTTTGTACTTTGCTATGAAGTTCCACCAGGAATGAGTTTTTATGCAAAAACTGTCTATTTCAACTAACTTTGTCCATCCAAAACGAACTTTGTACTTTGCTATGAAGTTCCACCAGGAATGAGTTTTCATGCACAAACTGTCTATTTCAACTAACTTTGTCCATCCAAAACGAACTTTGTACTTTGCTATGAAGTTCCACCAGGAATGAGTTTTCATGCAAAAACTGTCTATTTCAACTAACTTTGTCCATCCAAAACGAACTTTGTACTTTGCTATGAAGTTCCACCAGGAATGAGTTTTCATGCAAAAACTGTCTATTTCAACTAACTTTGTCCATCCAAAACGAACTTTGTACTTTGCTATGAAGTTCCACCAGGAATGAGTTTTTATGCAAAAACTGTCTATTTCAACTAACTTTGTAAATCCAAAACGAACTTTGTACTTTGCTATGAAGTTCCACCTGGAATGAGTTTTCATGCAAAAACTGTCTATTTCAACTAACTTTGTCCATCCAAAACGAACTTTGTACTTTACTATGAAGTTCCACCAGGAATGAGTTTTCATACAAAAACTGTCTATTTCAACTTAATTCGTCCATCCAAAACGAACTTTGTACTTTGCTATGAAGTTCCACCAGGAATGAGTTTTCATGCAAAAACTGTCTATTTCAACTTAATTCGTCCATCCAAAACGAACTTTGTACTTTGCTATGAATTTCCACCAGGAATGAGTTTTTATGCAAAAACTGTCTATTTCAACTAACTTTGTCCATCCAAAACGAACTTTGTACTTTGCTATGAAGTTCCACCTGGAATGAGTTTTCATGCACAAACTGTCTATTTCAACTAACTTTGTCCATCCAAAACGAACTTTGTACTTTACTATGAAGTTCCACCAGGAATGAGTTTTCATACAAAAACTGTCTATTTCAACTTAATTCGTCCATCCAAAACGAACTTTGTACTTTGCTATGAAGTTCCACCAGGAATGAGTTTTCATGCAAAAACTGTCTATTTCAACTGAATTCGTCCATCCAAAACGAACTTTGTACTTTGCTATGAAGTTCCACCAGGAATGAGTTTTTATGCAAAAACTGTCTATTTCAACTAACTTTGTAAATCCAAAACGAACTTTGTACTTTGCTATGAAGTTCCACCTGGAATGAGTTTTCATGCAAAAACTAACTGTCTATTTCAACTTAATTCGTCCATCCAAAACGAACTTTGTACTTTGCTATGAAGTTCCACCAGGAATGAGTTTTTATGCAAAAACTGTCTATTTCAACTAACTTTGTAAATCCAAAACGAACTTTGTACTTTGCTATGAAGTTCCACCAGGAATGAGTTTTCATACAAAAACTGTCTATTTAAACTTAATTCGTCCATCCAAAACGAACTTTGTACTTTGCTATGAAGTTCCACCAGGAATGAGTTTTCATGCAAAAACTGTCTATTTCAACTTAATTCGTCCATCCAAAACGAACTTTGTACTTTGCTATGAAGTTCCACCAGGAATGAGTTTTCATGCAAAAACTGTCTATTTCAACTTAATTCGTCCATCCAAAACGAACTTTGTACTTTGCTATGAAGTTCCACCAGGAATGAGTTTTCATGCAAAAACTGTCTATTTCAACTAACTTTGTCCATCCAAAACGAACTTTGTACTTTGCTATGAAGTTCCACCAGGAATGAGTTTTCATGCAAAAACTGTCTATTTCAACTAACTTTGTCCATCCAAAACGAACTTTGTACTTTGCTATGAAGTTCCACCAGGAATGAGTTTTCATGCAAAAACTGTCTATTTCAACTAACTTTGTCCATCCAAAACGAACTTTGTACTTTGCTATGAAGTTCCACCAGGAATGAGTTTTCATGCAAAAACTGTCTATTTCAACTAACTTTGTCCATCCAAAACGAACTTTGTACTTTGCTATGAAGTTCCACCAGGAATGAGTTTTCATGCAAAAACTGTCTATTTCAACTAAATTGATCCATCCAAAACGAACTTTGTACTCTGCTATGAAGTTCCACCAGGAATGAGTTTTTATGCAAAAACTGTCTATTTCAACTAACTTTGTCCATCCAAAACGAACTTTGTACTTTGCTATGAAGTTCCACCAGGAATGAGTTTTCAAGCAAAAACTGTCTATTTCAACTAACTTTGTCCATCCAAAACGAACTTTGTACTTTGCTATGAAGTTCCACCAGGAATGAGTTTTCATACAAAAACTGTCTATTTCAACTTAATTCGTCCATCCAAAACGAACTTTGTACTTTGCTATGAAGTTCCACCAGGAATGAGTTTTTATGCAAAAACTGTCTATTTCAACTAACTTTGTAAATCCAAAACGAACTTTGTACTTTGCTATGAAGTTCCACCTGGAATGAGTTTTCATGCAAAAACTGTCTATTTCAACTAACTTTGTCCATCCAAAACGAACTTTGTACTTTGCTATGAAGTTCCACCAGGAATGAGTTTTCATGCAAAAACTGTCTATTTCAACTAACTTTGTCCATCCAAAACGAACTTTGTACTTTGCTATGAAGTTCCACCAGGAATGAGTTTTCATGCAAAAACTGTCTATTTCAACTAAATTGATCCATCCAAAACGAACTTTGTACTTTGCTATGAAGTTCCACCAGGAATGAGTTTTCATGCAAAAATTATCTATTTCAACTAACTTTGTCCATCCAAAACGAACTTTGTACTTTGCTATGAAGTTCCACCAGGAATGAGTTTTCATGCAAAAACTGTCTATTTCAACTAAATTGATCCATCCAAAACGAACTTTGTACTTTGCTATGAAGTTCCACCAGGAATGAGTTTTTATGCAAAAACTGTCTATTTCAACTAACTTTGTCCATCCAAAACGAACTTTGTACTTTGCTATGAAGTTCCACCAGGAATGAGTTTTCATGCAAAAACTGTCTATTTCAACTAACTTTGTCCATCCAAAACGAACTTTGTACTTTGCTATGAAGTTCCACCAGGAATGAGTTTTCATGCAAAAACTGTCTATTTCAACTAACTTTGTCCATCCAAAACGAACTTTGTACTTTGCTATGAAGTTCCACCAGGAATGAGTTTTCATGCAAAAACTGTCTATTTCAACTAACTTTGTAAATCCAAAACGAACTTTGTACTTTGCTATGAAGTTCCACCAGGAATGAGTTTTTATGCAAAAACTGTCTATTTCAACTAACTTTGTAAATCCAAAACGAACTTTGTACTTTGCTATGAAGTTCCACCAGGAATGAGTTTTTATGCAAAAACTGTCTATTTCAACTAACTTTGTCCATCCAAAACGAACTTTGTACTTTACTATGAAGTTCCACCAGGAATGAGTTTTCATACAAAAACTGTCTATTTCAACTTAATTCGTCCATCCAAAACGAACTTTGTACTTTGCTATGAAGTTCCACCAGGAATGAGTTTTTATGCAAAAACTGTCTATTTCAACTTAATTCGTCCATCCAAAACGAACTTTGTACTTTGCTATGAAGTTCCACCAGGAATGAGTTTTTATGCAAAAACTGTCTATTTCAACTAACTTTGTAAATCCAAAACGAACTTTGTACTTTGCTATGAAGTTCCACCTGGAATGAGTTTTTATGCAAAAACTGTCTATTTCAACTTAATTCGTCCATCCAAAACGAACTTTGTACTTTGCTATGAAGTTCCACCAGGAATGAGTTTTTATGCAAAAACTGTCTATTTCAACTAACTTTGTAAATCCAAAACGAACTTTGTACTTTGCTATGAAGTTCCACCAGGAATGAGTTTTCATACAAAAACTGTCTATTTCAACTTAATTCGTCCATCCAAAACGAACTTTGTACTTTGCTATGAAGTTCCACCAGGAATGAGTTTTCATGCAAAAACTGTCTATTTCAACTTAATTCGTCCATCCAAAACGAACTTTGTACTTTGCTATGAAGTTCCACCAGGAATGAGTTTTCATGCAAAAACTGTCTATTTCAACTTAATTCGTCCATCCAAAACGAACTTTGTACTTTGCTATGAAGTTCCACCAGGAATGAGTTTTCATGCAAAAACTGTCTATTTCAACTAACTTTGTCCATCCAAAACGAACTTTGTACTTTGCTATGAAGTTCCACCAGGAATGAGTTTTCATGCAAAAACTGTCTATTTCAACTAACTTTGTCCATCCAAAACGAACTTTGTACTTTGCTATGAAGTTCCACCAGGAATGAGTTTTCATGCAAAAACTGTCTATTTCAACTAACTTTGTCCATCCAAAACGAACTTTGTACTTTGCTATGAAGTTCCACCAGGAATGAGTTTTCATGCAAAAACTGTCTATTTCAACTAACTTTGTCCATCCAAAACGAACTTTGTACTTTGCTATGAAGTTCCACCAGGAATGAGTTTTCATGCAAAAACTGTCTATTTCAACTAAATTGATCCATCCAAAACGAACTTTGTACTTTGCTATGAAGTTCCACCAGGAATGAGTTTTTATGCAAAAACTGTCTATTTCAACTAACTTTGTCCATCCAAAACGAACTTTGTACTTTGCTATGAAGTTCCACCAGGAATGAGTTTTCATGCAAAAACTGTCTATTTCAACTAACTTTGTCCATCCAAAACGAACTTTGTACTTTGCTATGAAGTTCCACCAGGAATGAGTTTTCATGCAAAAACTGTCTATTTCAACTTAATTCGTCCATCCAAAACGAACTTTGTACTTTACTATGAAGTTCCACCAGGAATGAGTTTTCATGCAAAAACTGTCTATTTCAACTAACTTTGTCCATCCAAAACGAACTTTGTACTTTGCTATGAAGTTCCACCAGGAATGAGTTTTCATGCAAAAACTGTCTATTTCAACTAAATTGATCCATCCAAAACGAACTTTGTACTTTGCTATGAAGTTCCACCAGGAATGAGTTTTTATGCAAAAACTGTCTATTTCAACTAACTTTGTCCATCCAAAACGAACTTTGTACTTTGCTATGAAGTTCCACCAGGAATGAGTTTTCATGCAAAAACTGTCTATTTCAACTAACTTTGTCCATCCAAAACGAACTTTGTACTTTGCTATGAAGTTCCACCAGGAATGAGTTTTCATGCAAAAACTGTCTATTTCAACTAACTTTGTCCATCCAAAACGAACTTTGTACTTTGCTATGAAGTTCCACCAGGAATGAGTTTTCATGCAAAAACTGTCTATTTCAACTAACTTTGTCCATCCAAAACGAACTTTGTACTTTGCTATGAAGTTCCACCAGGAATGAGTTTTCATGCAAAAACTGTCTATTTCAACTTAATTCGTCCATCCAAAACGAACTTTGTACTTTGCTATGAAGTTCCACCAGGAATGAGTTTTCATGCAAAAACTGTCTATTTCAACTAACTTTGTCCATCCAAAACGAACTTTGTACTTTGCTATGAAGTTCCACCAGGAATGAGTTTTCATGCAAAAACTGTCTATTTCAACTAACTTTGTCCATCCAAAACGAACTTTGTACTTTGCTATGAAGTTCCACCAGGAATGAGTTTTCATGCAAAAACTGTCTATTTCAACTAACTTTGTCCATCCAAAACGAACTTTGTACTTTGCTATGAAGTTCCACCAGGAATGAGTTTTCATGCAAAAACTGTCTATTTCAACTAACTTTGTCCATCCAAAACGAACTTTGTACTTTGCTATGAAGTTCCACCAGGAATGAGTTTTCATGCAAAAACTGTCTATTTCAACTAAATTGATCCATCCAAAACGAACTTTGTACTTTGCTATGAAGTTCCACCAGGAATGAGTTTTTATGCAAAAACTGTCTATTTCAACTAACTTTGTCCATCCAAAACGAACTTTGTACTTTGCTATGAAGTTCCACCAGGAATGAGTTTTCATGCAAAAACTGTCTATTTCAACTAACTTTGTCCATCCAAAACGAACTTTGTACTTTGCTATGAAGTTCCACCAGGAATGAGTTTTCATGCAAAAACTGTCTATTTCAACTTAATTCGTCCATCCAAAACGAACTTTGTACTTTACTATGAAGTTCCACCAGGAATGAGTTTTCATGCAAAAACTGTCTATTTCAACTAACTTTGTCCATCCAAAACGAACTTTGTACTTTGCTATGAAGTTCCACCAGGAATGAGTTTTCATGCAAAAACTGTCTATTTCAACTAAATTGATCCATCCAAAACGAACTTTGTACTTTGCTATGAAGTTCCACCAGGAATGAGTTTTTATGCAAAAACTGTCTATTTCAACTAACTTTGTCCATCCAAAACGAACTTTGTACTTTGCTATGAAGTTCCACCAGGAATGAGTTTTCATGCAAAAACTGTCTATTTCAACTAACTTTGTCCATCCAAAACGAACTTTGTACTTTGCTATGAAGTTCCACCAGGAATGAGTTTTCATGCAAAAACTGTCTATTTCAACTAACTTTGTCCATCCAAAACGAACTTTGTACTTTGCTATGAAGTTCCACCAGGAATGAGTTTTCATGCAAAAACTGTCTATTTCAACTAAATTGATCCATCCAAAACGAACTTTGTACTTTGCTATGAAGTTCCACCAGGAATGAGTTTTTATGCAAAAACTGTCTATTTCAACTTAATTCGTCCATCCAAAACGAACTTTGTACTTTGCTATGAAGTTCCACCAGGAATGAGTTTTCATGCAAAAATTATCTATTTCAACTAACTTTGTCCATCCAAAACGAACTTTGTACTTTGCTATGAAGTTCCACCAGGAATGAGTTTTCATACAAAAACTGTCTATTTCAACTTAATTCGTCCATCCAAAACGAACTTTGTACTTTGCTATGAAGTTCCACCAGGAATGAGTTTTTATGCAAAAACTGTCTATTTCAACTAACTTTGTCCATCCAAAACGAACTTTGTACTTTGCTATGAAGTTCCACCTGGAATGAGTTTTCATGCAAAAACTGTCTATTTCAACTAACTTTGTCCATCCAAAACGAACTTTGTACTTTGCTATGAAGTTCCACCAGGAATGAGTTTTCATGCAAAAACTGTCTATTTTAACTAAATTGATCCATCCAAAACGAACTTTGTACTTTGCTATGAAGTTCCACCAGGAATGAGTTTTCATGCAAAAACTGTCTATTTCAACTAAATTGATCCATCCAAAACGAACTTTGTACTTTGCTATGAAGTTCCACCAGGAATGAGTTTTCATGCAAAAACTGTCTATTTCAACTAACTTTGTCCATCCAAAACGAACTTTGTACTTTGCTATGAAGTTCCACCAGGAATGAGTTTTCATGCAAAAACTGTCTATTTCAACTAAATTGATCCATCCAAAACGAACTTTGTACTTTGCTATGAAGTTCCACCAGGAATGAGTTTTTATGCAAAAACTGTCTATTTCAACTAACTTTGTCCATCCAAAACGAACTTTGTACTTTGCTATGAAGTTCCACCAGGAATGAGTTTTCAAGCAAAAACTGTCTATTTCAACTAACTTTGTCCATCCAAAACGAACTTTGTACTTTGCTATGAAGTTCCACCAGGAATGAGTTTTCATGCAAAAACTGTCTATTTCAACTTAATTCGTCCATCCAAAACGAACTTTGTACTTTACTATGAAGTTCCACCAGGAATGAGTTTTCATGCAAAAACTGTCTATTTCAACTAACTTTGTCCATCCAAAACGAACTTTGTACTTTGCTATGAAGTTCCACCAGGAATGAGTTTTCATGCAAAAACTGTCTATTTCAACTAAATTGATCCATCCAAAACGAACTTTGTACTTTGCTATGAAGTTCCACCAGGAATGAGTTTTTATGCAAAAACTGTCTATTTCAACTAACTTTGTCCATCCAAAACGAACTTTGTACTTTGCTATGAAGTTCCACCAGGAATGAGTTTTCATGCAAAAACTGTCTATTTCAACTAACTTTGTCCATCCAAAACGAACTTTGTACTTTGCTATGAAGTTCCACCAGGAATGAGTTTTCATGCAAAAACTGTCTATTTCAACTAAATTGATCCATCCAAAACGAACTTTGTACTTTGCTATGAAGTTCCACCAGGATTGAGTTTTTATGCAAAAACTGTCTATTTCAACTTAATTCGTCCATCCAAAACGAACTTTGTACTTTGCTATGAAGTTCCACCAGGAATGAGTTTTCATGCAAAAATTATCTATTTCAACTAACTTTGTCCATCCAAAACGAACTTTGTACTTTGCTATGAAGTTCCACCAGGAATGAGTTTTCATGCAAAAACTGTCTATTTCAACTAACTTTGTCCATCCAAAACGAACTTTGTACTTTGCTATGAAGTTCCACCAGGAATGAGTTTTCATGCAAAAACTGTCTATTTCAACTAAATTGATCCATCCAAAACGAACTTTGTACTTTGCTATGAAGTTCCACCAGGAATGAGTTTTTATGCAAAAACTGTCTATTTCAACTTAATTCGTCCATCCAAAACGAACTTTGTACTTTGCTATGAAGTTCCACCAGGAATGAGTTTTCATGCAAAAACTGTCTATTTCAACTTAATTCGTCCATCCAAAACGAACTTTGTACTTTGCTATGAAGTTCCACCAGGAATGAGTTTTTATGCAAAAACTGTCTATTGCAACTAACTTTGTAAATCCAAAACGAACTTTGTACTTTGCTATGAAGTTCCACCTGGAATGAGTTTTCATGCAAAAACTGTCTATTTCAACTAACTTTGTCCATCCAAAACGAACTTTGTACTTTACTATGAAGTTCCACCAGGAATGAGTTTTCATACAAAAACTGTCTATTTCAACTTAATTCGTCCATCCAAAACGAACTTTGTACTTTGCTATGAAGTTCCACCAGGAATGAGTTTTCATGCAAAAACTGTCTATTTCAACTTAATTCGTCCATCCAAAACGAACTTTGTACTTTGCTATGAAGTTCCACCAGGAATGAGTTTTTATGCAAAAACTGTCTATTTCAACTAACTTTGTAAATCCAAAACGAACTTTGTACTTTGCTATGAAGTTCCACCTGGAATGAGTTTTCATGCAAAAACTGTCTATTTCAACTAACTTTGTCCATCCAAAACGAACTTTGTACTTTACTATGAAGTTCCACCAGGAATGAGTTTTCATACAAAAACTGTCTATTTCAACTTAATTCGTCCATCCAAAACGAACTTTGTACTTTGCTATGAAGTTCCACCAGGAATGAGTTTTCATGCAAAAACTGTCTATTTCAACTAACTTTGTAAATCCAAAACGAACTTTGTACTTTGCTATGAAGTTCCACCAGGAATGAGTTTTTATGCAAAAACTGTCTATTTCAACTAACTTTGTAAATCCAAAACGAACTTTGTACTTTGCTATGAAGTTCCACCTGGAATGAGTTTTCATGCAAAAACTGTCTATTTCAACTAACTTTGTCCATCCAAAACGAACTTTGTACTTTACTATGAAGTTCCACCAGGAATGAGTTTTCATACAAAAACTGTCTATTTCAACTTAATTCGTCCATCCAAAACGAACTTTGTACTTTGCTATGAAGTTCCACCAGGAATGAGTTTTTATGCAAAAACTGTCTATTTCAACTAACTTTGTCCATCCAAAACGAACTTTGTACTTTACTATGAAGTTCCACCAGGAATGAGTTTTCATGCAAAAACTGTCTATTTCAACTAACTTTGTCCATCCAAAACGAACTTTGTACTTTACTATGAAGTTCCACCAGGAATGAGTTTTCATACAAAAACTGTCTATTTCAACTTAATTCGTCCATCCAAAACGAACTTTGTACTTTGCTATGAAGTTCCACCAGGAATGAGTTTTCATGCAAAAACTGTCTATTTCAACTAACTTTGTAAATCCAAAACGAACTTTGTACTTTGCTATAAAGTTCCACCAGGAATGAGTTTTTATGCAAAAACTGTCTATTTCAACTAACTTTGTAAATCCAAAACGAACTTTGTACTTTGCTATGAAGTTCCACCTGGAATGAGTTTTCATGCAAAAACTGTCTATTTCAACTAACTTTGTCCATCCAAAACGAACTTTGTACTTTGCTATGAAGTTCCACCAGGAATGAGTTTTCATGCAAAAACTGTCTATTTCAACTTAATTCGTCCATCCAAAACGAACTTTGTACTTTGCTATGAAGTTCCACCAGGAATGAGTTTTCATGCATAAACTGTCTATTTCAACTAACTTTGTCCATCCAAAACGAACTTTGTACTTTGCTATGAAGTTCCACCAGGAATGAGTTTTCATGCAAAAACTGTCTATTTCAACTAAATTGATCCATCCAAAACGAACTTTGTACTTTGCTATGAAGTTCCACCAGGAATGAGTTTTTATGCAAAAACTGTCTATTTCAACTAACTTTGTCCATCCAAAACGAACTTTGTACTTTGCTATGAAGTTCCACCAGGAATGAGTTTTCATGCAAAAACTGTCTATTTCAACTAACTTTGTCCATCCAAAACGAACTTTGTACTTTGCTATGAAGTTCCACCAGGAATGAGTTTTCATGCAAAAACTGTCTATTTCAACTAACTTTGTCCATCCAAAACGAACTTTGTACTTTGCTATGAAGTTCCACCAGGAATGAGTTTTCATGCAAAAACTGTCTATTTCAACTAACTTTGTAAATCCAAAACGAACTTTGTACTTTGCTATGAAGTTCCACCAGGAATGAGTTTTTATGCAAAAACTGTCTATTTCAACTAACTTTGTAAATCCAAAACGAACTTTGTACTTTGCTATGAAGTTCCACCAGGAATGAGTTTTTATGCAAAAACTGTCTATTTCAACTAACTTTGTCCATCCAAAACGAACTTTGTACTTTACTATGAAGTTCCACCAGGAATGAGTTTTCATACAAAAACTGTCTATTTCAACTTAATTCGTCCATCCAAAACGAACTTTGTACTTTGCTATGAAGTTCCACCAGGAATGAGTTTTTATGCAAAAACTGTCTATTTCAACTTAATTCGTCCATCCAAAACGAACTTTGTACTTTGCTATGAAGTTCCACCAGGAATGAGTTTTTATGCAAAAACTGTCTATTTCAACTAACTTTGTAAATCCAAAACGAACTTTGTACTTTGCTATGAAGTTCCACCTGGAATGAGTTTTTATGCAAAAACTGTCTATTTCAACTTAATTCGTCCATCCAAAACGAACTTTGTACTTTGCTATGAAGTTCCACCAGGAATGAGTTTTTATGCAAAAACTGTCTATTTCAACTAACTTTGTAAATCCAAAACGAACTTTGTACTTTGCTATGAAGTTCCACCAGGAATGAGTTTTCATACAAAAACTGTCTATTTCAACTTAATTCGTCCATCCAAAACGAACTTTGTACTTTGCTATGAAGTTCCACCAGGAATGAGTTTTCATGCAAAAACTGTCTATTTCAACTTAATTCGTCCATCCAAAACGAACTTTGTACTTTGCTATGAAGTTCCACCAGGAATGAGTTTTCATGCAAAAACTGTCTATTTCAACTAACTTTGTCCATCCAAAACGAACTTTGTACTTTGCTATGAAGTTCCACCAGGAATGAGTTTTCATGCAAAAACTGTCTATTTCAACTAACTTTGTCCATCCAAAACGAACTTTGTACTTTGCTATGAAGTTCCACCAGGAATGAGTTTTCATGCAAAAACTGTCTATTTCAACTAACTTTGTCCATCCAAAACGAACTTTGTACTTTGCTATGAAGTTCCACCAGGAATGAGTTTTCATGCAAAAACTGTCTATTTCAACTAAATTGATCCATCCAAAACGAACTTTGTACTTTGCTATGAAGTTCCACCAGGAATGAGTTTTTATGCAAAAACTGTCTATTTCAACTAACTTTGTCCATCCAAAACGAACTTTGTACTTTGCTATGAAGTTCCACCAGGAATGAGTTTTCATGCAAAAACTGTCTATTTCAACTAACTTTGTCCATCCAAAACGAACTTTGTACTTTGCTATGAAGTTCCACCAGGAATGAGTTTTCATGCAAAAACTGTCTATTTCAACTTAATTCGTCCATCCAAAACGAATTTTGTACTTTACTATGAAGTTCCACCAGGAATGAGTTTTCATGCAAAAACTGTCTATTTCAACTAACTTTGTCCATCCAAAACGAACTTTGTACTTTGCTATGAAGTTCCACCAGGAATGAGTTTTCATGCAAAAACTGTCTATTTCAACTAAATTGATCCATCCAAAACGAACTTTGTACTTTGCTATGAAGTTCCACCAGGAATGAGTTTTTATGCAAAAACTGTCTATTTCAACTAACTTTGTCCATCCAAAACGAACTTTGTACTTTGCTATGAAGTTCCACCAGGAATGAGTTTTCATGCAAAAACTGTCTATTTCAACTAACTTTGTCCATCCAAAACGAACTTTGTACTTTGCTATGAAGTTCCACCAGGAATGAGTTTTCATGCAAAAACTGTCTATTTCAACTAACTTTGTCCATCCAAAACGAACTTTGTACTTTGCTATGAAGTTCCACCAGGAATGAGTTTTCATGCAAAAACTGTCTATTTCAACTAAATTGATCCATCCAAAACGAACTTTGTACTTTGCTATGAAGTTCCACCAGGAATGAGTTTTTATGCAAAAACTGTCTATTTCAACTTAATTCGTCCATCCAAAACGAACTTTGTACTTTGCTATGAAGTTCCACCAGGAATGAGTTTTCATGCAAAAATTATCTATTTCAACTAACTTTGTCCATCCAAAACGAACTTTGTACTTTGCTATGAAGTTCCACCAGGAATGAGTTTTCATACAAAAACTGTCTATTTCAACTTAATTCGTCCATCCAAAACGAACTTTGTACTTTGCTATGAAGTTCCACCAGGAATGAGTTTTTATGCAAAAACTGTCTATTTCAACTAACTTTGTAAATCCAAAACGAACTTTGTACTTTGCTATGAAGTTCCACCTGGAATGAGTTTTCATGCAAAAACTGTCTATTTCAACTAACTTTGTCCATCCAAAACGAACTTTGTACTTTGCTATGAAGTTCCACCAGGAATGAGTTTTCATGCAAAAACTGTCTATTTCAACTAACTTTGTCCATCCAAAACGAACTTTGTACTTTGCTATGAAGTTCCACCAGGAATGAGTTTTCATGCAAAAACTGTCTATTTCAACTAAATTGATCCATCCAAAACGAACTTTGTACTTTGCTATGAAGTTCCACCAGGAATGAGTTTTCATGCAAAAACTGTCTATTTCAACTAACTTTGTCCATCCAAAACGAACTTTGTACTTTGCTATGAAGTTCCACCAGGAATGAGTTTTCATGCAAAAACTGTCTATTTCAACTAAATTGATCCATCCAAAACGAACTTTGTACTTTGCTATGAAGTTCCACCAGGAATGAGTTTTTATGCAAAAACTGTCTATTTCAACTAACTTTGTCCATCCAAAACGAACTTTGTACTTTGCTATGAAGTTCCACCAGGAATGAGTTTTCAAGCAAAAACTGTCTATTTCAACTAACTTTGTCCATCCAAAACGAACTTTGTACTTTGCTATGAAGTTCCACCAGGAATGAGTTTTCATGCAAAAACTGTCTATTTCAACTTAATTCGTCCATCCAAAACGAACTTTGTACTTTACTATGAAGTTCCACCAGGAATGAGTTTTCATGCAAAAACTGTCTATTTCAACTAACTTTGTCCATCCAAAACGAACTTTGTACTTTGCTATGAAGTTCCACCAGGAATGAGTTTTCATGCAAAAACTGTCTATTTCAACTAAATTGATCCATCCAAAACGAACTTTGTACTTTGCTATGAAGTTCCACCAGGAATGAGTTTTTATGCAAAAACTGTCTATTTCAACTAACTTTGTCCATCCAAAACGAACTTTGTACTTTGCTATGAAGTTCCACCAGGAATGAGTTTTCATGCAAAAACTGTCTATTTCAACTAACTTTGTCCATCCAAAACGAACTTTGTACTTTGCTATGAAGTTCCACCAGGAATGAGTTTTCATGCAAAAACTGTCTATTTCAACTAACTTTGTCCATCCAAAACGAACTTTGTACTTTGCTATGAAGTTCCACCAGGAATGAGTTTTCATGCAAAAACTGTCTATTTCAACTAAATTGATCCATCCAAAACGAACTTTGTACTTTGCTATGAAGTTCCACCAGGATTGAGTTTTTATGCAAAAACTGTCTATTTCAACTTAATTCGTCCATCCAAAACGAACTTTGTACTTTGCTATGAAGTTCCACCAGGAATGAGTTTTCATGCAAAAATTATCTATTTCAACTAACTTTGTCCATCCAAAACGAACTTTGTACTTTGCTATGAAGTTCCACCAGGAATGAGTTTTCATGCAAAAACTGTCTATTTCAACTAACTTTGTCCATCCAAAACGAACTTTGTACTTTGCTATGAAGTTCCACCAGGAATGAGTTTTCATGCAAAAACTGTCTATTTCAACTAAATTGATCCATCCAAAACGAACTTTGTACTTTGCTATGAAGTTCCACCAGGAATGAGTTTTTATGCAAAAACTGTCTATTTCAACTTAATTCGTCCATCCAAAACGAACTTTGTACTTTGCTATGAAGTTCCACCAGGAATGAGTTTTCATGCAAAAACTGTCTATTTCAACTTAATTCGTCCATCCAAAACGAACTTTGTACTTTGCTATGAAGTTCCACCAGGAATGAGTTTTTATGCAAAAACTGTCTATTGCAACTAACTTTGTAAATCCAAAACGAACTTTGTACTTTGCTATGAAGTTCCACCTGGAATGAGTTTTCATGCAAAAACTGTCTATTTCAACTAACTTTGTCCATCCAAAACGAACTTTGTACTTTACTATGAAGTTCCACCAGGAATGAGTTTTCATACAAAAACTGTCTATTTCAACTTAATTCGTCCATCCAAAACGAACTTTGTACTTTGCTATGAAGTTCCACCAGGAATGAGTTTTCATGCAAAAACTGTCTATTTCAACTTAATTCGTCCATCCAAAACGAACTTTGTACTTTGCTATGAAGTTCCACCAGGAATGAGTTTTTATGCAAAAACTGTCTATTTCAACTAACTTTGTAAATCCAAAACGAACTTTGTACTTTGCTATGAAGTTCCACCTGGAATGAGTTTTCATGCAAAAACTGTCTATTTCAACTAACTTTGTCCATCCAAAACGAACTTTGTACTTTACTATGAAGTTCCACCAGGAATGAGTTTTCATACAAAAACTGTCTATTTCAACTTAATTCGTCCATCCAAAACGAACTTTGTACTTTGCTATGAAGTTCCACCAGGAATGAGTTTTCATGCAAAAACTGTCTATTTCAACTAACTTTGTAAATCCAAAACGAACTTTGTACTTTGCTATGAAGTTCCACCAGGAATGAGTTTTTATGCAAAAACTGTCTATTTCAACTAACTTTGTAAATCCAAAACGAACTTTGTACTTTGCTATGAAGTTCCACCTGGAATGAGTTTTCATGCAAAAACTGTCTATTTCAACTAACTTTGTCCATCCAAAACGAACTTTGTACTTTACTATGAAGTTCCACCAGGAATGAGTTTTCATACAAAAACTGTCTATTTCAACTTAATTCGTCCATCCAAAACGAACTTTGTACTTTGCTATGAAGTTCCACCAGGAATGAGTTTTTATGCAAAAACTGTCTATTTCAACTAACTTTGTCCATCCAAAACGAACTTTGTACTTTACTATGAAGTTCCACCAGGAATGAGTTTTCATGCAAAAACTGTCTATTTCAACTAACTTTGTCCATCCAAAACGAACTTTGTACTTTACTATGAAGTTCCACCAGGAATGAGTTTTCATACAAAAACTGTCTATTTCAACTTAATTCGTCCATCCAAAACGAACTTTGTACTTTGCTATGAAGTTCCACCAGGAATGAGTTTTCATGCAAAAACTGTCTATTTCAACTAACTTTGTAAATCCAAAACGAACTTTGTACTTTGCTATAAAGTTCCACCAGGAATGAGTTTTTATGCAAAAACTGTCTATTTCAACTAACTTTGTAAATCCAAAACGAACTTTGTACTTTGCTATGAAGTTCCACCTGGAATGAGTTTTCATGCAAAAACTGTCTATTTCAACTAACTTTGTCCATCCAAAACGAACTTTGTACTTTGCTATGAAGTTCCACCAGGAATGAGTTTTCATGCAAAAACTGTCTATTTCAACTTAATTCGTCCATCCAAAACGAACTTTGTACTTTGCTATGAAGTTCCACCAGGAATGAGTTTTCATGCATAAACTGTCTATTTCAACTAACTTTGTCCATCCAAAACGAACTTTGTACTTTGCTATGAAGTTCCACCAGGAATGAGTTTTCATGCAAAAACTGTCTATTTCAACTAAATTGATCCATCAAAAACGAACTTTGTACTTTGCTATGAAGTTCCACCAGGAATGAGTTTTTATGCAAAAACTGTCTATTTCAACTTAATTCGTCCATCCAAAACGAACTTTGTACTTTGCTATGAAGTTCCACCAGGAATGAGTTTTCATGCATAAACTGTCTATTTCAACTAACTTTGTCCATCCAAAACGAACTTTGTACTTTGCTATGAAGTTCCACCAGGAATGAGTTTTCATGCAAAAACTGTCTATTTCAACTAAATTGATCCATCAAAAACGAACTTTGTACTTTGCTATGAAGTTCCACCAGGAATGAGTTTTTATGCAAAAACTGTCTATTTCAACTAACTTTGTCCATCCAAAACGAACTTTGTACTTTGCTATGAAGTTCCACCAGGAATGAGTTTTCATGCAAAAACTGTCTATTTCAACTAACTTTGTCCATCCAAAACGAACTTTGTACTTTGCTATGAAGTTCCACCAGGAATGAGTTTTCATGCAAAAACTGTCTATTTCAACTAACTTTGTCCATCCAAAACGAACTTTGTACTTTGCTATGAAGTTCCACCAGGAATGAGTTTTCATGCAAAAACTGTCTATTTCAACTAAATTGATCCATCCAAAACGAACTTTGTACTTTGCTATGAAGTTCCACCAGGAATGAGTTTTTATGCAAAAACTGTCTATTTCAACTTAATTCGTCCATCCAAAACGAACTTTGTACTTTGCTATGAAGTTCCACCAGGAATGAGTTTTCATGCAAAAACTGTTTATTTCAACTAACTTTGTCCATCCAAAACGAACTTTGTACTTTGCTATGAAGTTCCACCAGGAATGAGTTTTCATGCAAAAACTGTCTATTTCAACTAAATTGATCCATCCAATACGACTTTGTACTTTGCTATGAAGTTCCACCAGGAATGAGTTTTCATGCAAAAACTGTCTATTTCAACTTAATTCGTCCATCCAAAACGAACTTTGTACTTTGCTATGAAGTTCCACCAGGAATGAGTTTTCATGCAAAAATTATCTATTTCAACTAACTTTGTCCATCCAAAACGAACTTTGTACTTTGCTATGAAGTTCCACCAGGAATGAGTTTTCATGCAAAAACTGTCTATTTCAACTAACTTTGTCCATCCAAAACGAACTTTGTACTTTGCTATGAAGTTCCACCAGGAATGAGTTTTCATGCAAAAACTGTCTATTTCAACTAAATTGATCCATCCAAAACGAACTTTGTACTTTGCTATGAAGTTCCACCAGGAATGAGTTTTTATGCAAAAACTGTCTATTTCAACTTAATTCGTCCATCCAAAACGAACTTTGTACTTTGCTATGAAGTTCCACCAGGAATGAGTTTTCATGCAAAAACTGTCTATTTCAACTAACTTTGTCCATCCAAAACGAACTTTGTACTTTGCTATGAAGTTCCACCAGGAATGAGTTTTCATGCAAAAACTGTCTATTTCAACTAAATTGATCCATCCAAAACGAACTTTGTACTTTGCTATGAAGTTCCACCAGGAATGAGTTTTTATGCAAAAACTGTCTATTTCAACTAACTTTGTTCATCCAAAACGAACTTTGTACTTTGCTATGAAGTTCCACCAGGAATGAGTTTTCATGCAAAAACTGTCTATTTCAACTAACTTTGTCCATCCAAAACAAACTTTGTACTTTGCTATGAAGTTCCACCAGGAATGAGTTTTCATGCAAAAACTGTCTATTTCAACTAAATTGATCCATCCAAAACGAACTTTGTACTTTGCTATGAAGTTCCACCAGGAATGAGTTTTCATGCAAAAACTGTCTATTTCAACTTAATTCGTCCATCCAAAACGAACTTTGTACTTTGCTATGAAGTTCCACCAGGAATGAGTTTTCATGCAAAAACTGTCTATTTCAACTTAATTCGTCCATCCAAAACGAACTTTGTACTTTGCTATGAAGTTCCACCAGGAATGAGTTTTTATGCAAAAACTGTCTATTTCAACTAACTTTGTAAATCCAAAACGAACTTTGTACTTTGCTATGAAGTTCCACCTGGAATGAGTTTTCATGCAAAAACTGTCTATTTCAACTAACTTTGTCCATCCAAAACGAACTTTGTACTTTACTATGAAGTTCCACCAGGAATGAGTTTTCATACAAAAACTGTCTATTTCAACTTAATTCGTCCATCCAAAACGAACTTTGTACTTTGCTATGAAGTTCCACCAGGAATGAGTTTTCATGCAAAAACTGTCTATTTCAACTTAATTCGTCCATCCAAAACGAACTTTGTACTTTGCTATAAAGTTCCACCAGGAATGAGTTTTTATGCAAAAACTGTCTATTTCAACTAACTTTGTAAATCCAAAACGAACTTTGTACTTTGCTATGAAGTTCCACCTGGAATGAGTTTTCATGCAAAAACTGTCTATTTCAACTAACTTTGTCCATCCAAAACGAACTTTGTACTTTACTATGAAGTTCCACCAGGAATGAGTTTTCATGCAAAAACTGTCTATTTCAACTAACTTTGTCCATCCAAAACGAACTTTGTACTTTGCTATGAAGTTCCACCAGGAATGAGTTTTCATGCAAAAACTGTCTATTTCAACTTAATTCGTCCATCCAAAACGAACTTTGTACATTGCTATGAAGTTCCACCAGGAATGAGTTTTCATGCAAAAACTGTCTATTTCAACTAACTTTGTCCATCCAAAACGAACTTTGTACTTTGCTATGAAGTTCCACCAGGAATGAGTTTTCATGCAAAAACTGTCTATTTCAACTAAATTGATCCATCCAAAACGAACTTTGTACTTTGCTATGAAGTTCCACCAGGAATGAGTTTTTATGCAAAAACTGTCTATTTCAACTAACTTTGTCCATCCAAAACGAACTTTGTACTTTGCTATGAAGTTCCACCAGGAATGAGTTTTCATGCAAAAACTGTCTATTTCAACTAACTTTGTCCATCCAAAACGAACTTTGTACTTTGCTATGAAGTTCCACCAGGAATGAGTTTTCATGCAAAAACTGTCTATTTCAACTAACTTTGTCCATCCAAAACGAACTTTGTACTTTGCTATGAAGTTCCACCAGGAATGAGTTTTCATGCAAAAACTGTCTATTTCAACTAAATTGATCCATCCAAAACGAACTTTGTACTTTGCTATGAAGTTCCACCAGGAATGAGTTTTTATGCAAAAACTGTCTATTTCAACTAACTTTGTCCATCCAAAACGAACTTTGTACTTTGATATGAAGTTCCACCAGAAGTGTGTTTTCATACAAAAACTGTTAATTACAACTAACTTTGTCCATCCGATTCGAACTTTGTTCTTTGATATGAAGTTCCACCAGGAATGAGTTTTCATGCAAAAACTGTCTATTTCAACTAAATTGATCCATCCAAAACGAACTTTGTACTTTGCTATGAAGTTCCACCAGGAATGAGTTTTCATACAAAAACTGTCTATTTCAACTTAATTCGTCCATCCAAAACGAACTTTGTACTTTGCTATGAAGTTCCACCAGGAATGAGTTTTTATGCAAAAACTGTCTATTTCAACTAACTTTGTCCATCCAAAACGAACTTTGTACTTTGCTATGAAGTTCCACCTGGAATGAGTTTTCATGCAAAAACTGTCTATTTCAACTAACTTTGTCCATCCAAAACGAACTTTGTACTTTGCTATGAAGTTCCACCAGGAATGAGTTTTCATACAAAAACTGTCTATTTCAACTTAATTCGTCCATCCAAAACGAACTTTGTACTTTGCTATGAAGTTCCACCAGGAATGAGTTTTCATGCAAAAATTGTCTATTTCAACTAACTTTGTCCATCCAAAACGAACTTTGTACTTTGCTATGAAGTTCCACCAGGAATGAGTTTTCATGCAAAAACTGTCTATTTCAACTAACTTTGTCCATCCAAAACGAACTTTGTACTTTGCTATGAAGTTCCACCAGGAATGAGTTTTCATGCAAAAACTGTCTATTTCAACTAAATTAATCCATCCAAAACGAACTTTGTACTTTGCTATGAAGTTCCACCAGGAATGAGTTTTTATGCAAAAACTGTCTATTTCAACTAACTTTGTCCATCCAAAACGAACTTTGTACTTTGCTATGAAGTTCCACCAGGAATGAGTTTTCATGCAAAAACTGTCTATTTCAACTAACTTTGTCCATCCAAAACGAACTTTGTACTTTGCTATGAAGTTCCACCAGGAATGAGTTTTCATGCAAAAACTGTCTATTTTAACTTAATTCGTCCATCCAAAACGAACTTTGTACTTTGCTATGAAGTTCCACCAGGAATGAGTTTTCATGCAAAAATTGTCTATTTCAACTAACTTTGTCCATCCAAAACGAACTTTGTACTTTGCTATGAAGTTCCACCAGGAATGAGTTTTCATGCAAAAACTGTCTATTTCAACTAACTTTGTCCATCCAAAACGAACTTTGTACTTTGCTATGAAGTTCCACCAGGAATGAGTTTTCATGCAAAAACTGTCTATTTCAACTTAATTCGTCCATCCAAAACAAACTTTGTACTTTGCTATGAAGTTCCACCAGGAATGAGTTTTCATGCAAAAACTGTCTATTTCAACTAACTTTGTCCATCCAAAACGAACTTTGTACTTTGCTATGAAGTTCCACCAGGAATGAGTTTTCATGCAAAAACTGTCTATTTCAACTAAATTGATCCATCCAAAACGAACTTTGTACTTTGCTATGAAGTTCCACCAGGAATGAGTTTTCATGCAAAAACTGTCTATTTCAACTAACTTTGTCCATCCAAAACGAACTTTGTACTTTGCTATGAAGTTCCACCAGGAATGAGTTTTCATGCAAAAACTGTCTATTTCAACTAACTTTGTCCATCCAAAACGAACTTTGTACTTTGCTATGAAGTTCCACCAGGAATGAGTTTTCATGCAAAAACTGTCTATTTCAACTAACTTTGTCCATCCAAAACGAACTTTGTACTTTGCTATGAAGTTCCACCAGGAATGAGTTTTCATGCAAAAACTGTCTATTTCAACTAACTTTGTCCATCCAAAACGAACTTTGTACTTTGCTATTAAGTTCCACCAGGAATGAGTTTTTATGCAAAAACTGTCTATTTCAACTAACTTTGTCCATCCAAAACGAACTTTGTACTTTGCTATGAAGTTCCACCAGGAATGAGTTTTCATGCAAAAACTGTCTATTTCAACTAAATTGATCCATCCAAAACGAACTTTGTACTTTGCTATGAAGTTCCACCAGGAATGAGTTTTCATGCAAAAACTGTCTATTTCAACTAACTTTGTCCATCCAAAACGAACTTTGTACTTTGCTATGAAGTTCCACCAGGAATGAGTTTTCATGCAAAAACTGTCTATTTCAACTAACTTTGTCCATCCAAAACGAACTTTGTACTTTGCTATGAAGTTCCACCAGGAATGAGTTTTCATGCAAAAACTGTCTATTTCAACTAACTTTGTAAATCCAAAACGAACTTTGTACTTTGCTATGAAGTTCCACCTGGAATGAGTTTTCATGCAAAAACTGTCTATTTCAACTAACTTTGTCCATCCAAAACGAACTTTGTACTTTACTATGAAGTTCCACCAGGAATGAGTTTTCATACAAAAACTGTCTATTTCAACTTAATTCGTCCATCCAAAACGAACTTTGTACTTTGCTATGAAGTTCCACCAGGAATGAGTTTTCATGCAAAAACTGTCTATTTCAACTTAATTCGTCCATCCAAAACGAACTTTGTACTTTGCTATGAATTTCCACCAGGAATGAGTTTTTATGCAAAAACTGTCTATTTCAACTAACTTTGTCCATCCAAAACGAACTTTGTACTTTGCTATGAAGTTCCACCTGGAATGAGTTTTCATGCACAAACTGTCTATTTCAACTAACTTTGTCCATCCAAAACGAACTTTGTACTTTACTATGAAGTTCCACCAGGAATGAGTTTTCATACAAAAACTGTCTATTTCAACTTAATTCGTCCATCCAAAACGAACTTTGTACTTTGCTATGAAGTTCCACCAGGAATGAGTTTTCATGCAAAAACTGTCTATTTCAACTAACTTTGTCCATCCAAAACGAACTTTGTACTTTGCTATGAAGTTCCACCAGGAATGAGTTTTCATGCAAAAACTGTCTATTTCAACTAACTTTGTCCATCCAAAACGAACTTTGTACTTTGCTATGAAGTTCCACCAGGAATGAGTTTTCATGCAAAAACTGTCTATTTCAACTAACTTTGTCCATCCAAAACGAACTTTGTACTTTGCTATGAAGTTCCACCAGGAATGAGTTTTCATGCAAAAACTGTCTATTTCAACTAACTTTGTCCATCCAAAACGAACTTTGTACTTTGCTATGAAGTTCCACCAGGAATGAGTTTTTATGCAAAAACTGTCTATTTCAACTAACTTTGTCCATCCAAAACGAACTTTGTACTTTGCTATGAAGTTCCACCAGGAATGAGTTTTCATGCAAAAACTGTCTATTTCAACTAACTTTGTCCATCCAAAACGAACTTTGTACTTTGCTATGAAGTTCCACCAGGAATGAGTTTTCATGCAAAAACTGTCTATTTCAACTAACTTTGTCCATCCAAAACGAACTTTGTACTTTGCTATGAAGTTCCACCAGGAATGAGTTTTCATGCAAAAACTGTCTATTTCAACTAAATTGATCCATCCAAAACGAACTTTGTACTTTGCTATGAAGTTCCACCAGGAATGAGTTTTTATGCAAAAACTGTCTATTTCAACTAACTTTGTCCATCCAAAACGAACTTTGTACTTTGATATGAAGTTCCACCAGAAGTGTGTTTTCATACAAAAACTGTTAATTACAACTAACTTTGTCCATCCGATTCGAACTTTGTTCTTTGATATGAAGTTCCACCAGGAATGAGTTTTCATGCAAAAACTGTCTATTTCAACTAAATTGATCCATCCAAAACGAACTTTGTACTTTGCTATGAAGTTCCACCAGGAATGAGTTTTCATACAAAAACTGTCTATTTCAACTTAATTCGTCCATCCAAAACGAACTTTGTACTTTGCTATGAAGTTCCACCAGGAATGAGTTTTTATGCAAAAACTGTCTATTTCAACTAACTTTGTCCATCCAAAACGAACTTTGTACTTTGCTATGAAGTTCCACCTGGAATGAGTTTTCATGCAAAAACTGTCTATTTCAACTAACTTTGTCCATCCAAAACGAACTTTGTACTTTGCTATGAAGTTCCACCAGGAATGAGTTTTCATACAAAAACTGTCTATTTCAACTTAATTCGTCCATCCAAAACGAACTTTGTACTTTGCTATGAAGTTCCACCAGGAATGAGTTTTCATGCAAAAATTGTCTATTTCAACTAACTTTGTCCATCCAAAACGAACTTTGTACTTTGTTATGAAGTTCCACCAGGAATGAGTTTTCATGCAAAAACTGTCTATTTCAACTAACTTTGTCCATCCAAAACGAACTTTGTACTTTGCTATGAAGTTCCACCAGGAATGAGTTTTCATGCAAAAACTGTCTATTTCAACTAAATTAATCCATCCAAAACGAACTTTGTACTTTGCTATGAAGTTCCACCAGGAATGAGTTTTTATGCAAAAACTGTCTATTTCAACTAACTTTGTCCATCCAAAACGAACTTTGTACTTTGCTATGAAGTTCCACCAGGAATGAGTTTTCATGCAAAAACTGTCTATTTCAACTAACTTTGTCCATCCAAAACGAACTTTGTACTTTGCTATGAAGTTCCACCAGGAATGAGTTTTCATGCAAAAACTGTCTATTTCAACTAACTTTGTCCATCCAAAACGAACTTTGTACTTTGCTATGAAGTTCCACCAGGAATGAGTTTTCATGCAAAAACTGTCTATTTCAACTAACTTTGTCCATCCAAAACGAACTTTGTACTTTGCTATGAAGTTCCACCAGGAATGAGTTTTCATGCAAAAACTGTCTATTTCAACTTAATTCGTCCATCCAAAACAAACTTTGTACTTTGCTATGAAGTTCCACCAGGAATGAGTTTTCATGCAAAAACTGTCTATTTCAACTAACTTTGTCCATCCAAAACGAACTTTGTACTTTGCTATGAAGTTCCACCAGGAATGAGTTTTCATGCAAAAACTGTCTATTTCAACTAAATTGATCCATCCAAAACGAACTTTGTACTTTGCTATGAAGTTCCACCAGGAATGAGTTTTCATGCAAAAACTGTCTATTTCAACTAAATTGATCCATCCAAAACGAACTTTGTACTTTGCTATGAAGTTCCACCAGGAATGAGTTTTCATGCAAAAATTATCTATTTCAACTAACTTTGTCCATCCAAAACGAACTTTGTACTTTGCTATGAAGTTCCACCAGGAATGAGTTTTCATGCAAAAACTGTCTATTTCAACTAACTTTGTCCATCCAAAACGAACTTTGTACTTTGCTATGAAGTTCCACCAGGAATGAGTTTTTATGCAAAAACTGTCTATTTCAACTAACTTTGTCCATCCAAAACGAACTTTGTACTTTGCTATGAAGTTCCACCAGGAATGAGTTTTCATGCAAAAACTGTCTATTTCAACTTAATTCGTCCATCCAAAACGAACTTTGTACTTTGCTATGAAGTTCCACCAGGAATGAGTTTTCATGCAAAAACTGTCTATTTCAACTAACTTTGTCCATCCAAAACGAACTTTGTACTTTGCTATGAAGTTCCACCAGGAATGAGTTTTCATACAAAAACTGTCTATTTCAACTTAATTCGTCCATCCAAAACGAACTTTGTACTTTGCTATGAAGTTCCACCAGGAATGAGTTTTCATGCAAAAACTGTCTATTTCAACTAACTTTGTCCATCCAAAACGAACTTTGTACTTTGCTATGAAGTTCCACCAGGAATGAGTTTTCATGCAAAAACTGTCTATTTCAACTAACTTTGTCCATCCAAAACGAACTTTGTACTTTGCTATGAAGTTCCACCAGGAATGAGTTTTCATGCAAAAACTGTCTATTTCAACTAAATTGATCCATCCAAAACGAACTTTGTACTTTGCTATGAAGTTCCACCAGGAATGAGTTTTTATGCAAAAACTGTCTATTTCAACTAAATTGATCCATCCAAAACGAACTTTGTACTTTGCTATGAAGTTCCACCAGGAATGAGTTTTCATGCAAAAATGATCTATTTCAACTAACTTTGTCCATCCAAAACGAACTTTGTACTTTGCTATGAAGTTCCACCAGGAATGAGTTTTCATGCAAAAACTGTCTATTTCAACTAACTTTGTCCATCCAAAACGAACTTTGTACTTTGCTATGAAGTTCCACCAGGAATGAGTTTTCATGCAAAAACTGTCTATTTCAACTAAATTGATCCATCCAAAACGAACTTTGTACTTTGCTATGAAGTTCCACCAGGAATGAGTTTTCATGCAAAAACTGTCTATTTCAACTAAATTGATCCATCCAAAACGAACTTTGTACTTTGCTATGAAGTTCCACCAGGAATGAGTTTTCATGCAAAAACTGTCTATTTCAACTAAATTGATCCATCCAAAACGAACTTTGTACTTTGCTATGAAGTTCCACCAGGAATGAGTTTTCATGCAAAAACTGTCCATTTCAACTAACTTTGTCCATCCAAAACGAACTTTGTACTTTGCTATGAAGTTCCACCAGGAATGAGTTTTCATGCAAAAACTGTCTATTTCAACTAACTTTGTCCATCCAAAACGAACTTTGTACTTTGCTATGAAGTTCCACCAGGAATGAGTTTTCATGCAAAAACTGTCTATTTCAACTAACTTTGTCCATCCAAAACGAACTTTGTACTTTGCTATGAAGTTCCACCAGGAATGAGTTTTCATGCAAAAACTGTCTATTTCAACTAACTTTGTCCATCCAAAACGAACTTTGTACTTTGCTATGAAGTTCCACCAGGAATGAGTTTTCATGCAAAAACTGTCTATTTCAACTAACTTTGTCCATCCAAAACGAACTTTGTACTTTGCTATTAAGTTCCACCAGGAATGAGTTTTTATGCAAAAACTGTCTATTTCAACTAACTTTGTCCATCCAAAACGAACTTTGTACTTTGCTATGAAGTTCCACCAGGAATGAGTTTTCATGCAAAAACTGTCTATTTCAACTAAATTGATCCATCCAAAACGAACTTTGTACTTTGCTATGAAGTTCCACCAGGAATGAGTTTTCATGCAAAAACTGTCTATTTCAACTAACTTTGTCCATCCAAAACGAACTTTGTACTTTGCTATGAAGTTCCACCAGGAATGAGTTTTCATGCAAAAACTGTCTATTTCAACTAACTTTGTCCATCCAAAACGAACTTTGTACTTTGCTATGAAGTTCCACCAGGAATGAGTTTTCATGCAAAAACTGTCTATTTCAACTAACTTTGTAAATCCAAAACGAACTTTGTACTTTGCTATGAAGTTCCACCTGGAATGAGTTTTCATGCAAAAACTGTCTATTTCAACTAACTTTGTCCATCCAAAACGAACTTTGTACTTTACTATGAAGTTCCACCAGGAATGAGTTTTCATACAAAAACTGTCTATTTCAACTTAATTCGTCCATCCAAAACGAACTTTGTACTTTGCTATGAAGTTCCACCAGGAATGAGTTTTCATGCAAAAACTGTCTATTTCAACTTAATTCGTCCATCCAAAACGAACTTTGTACTTTGCTATGAATTTCCACCAGGAATGAGTTTTTATGCAAAAACTGTCTATTTCAACTAACTTTGTCCATCCAAAACGAACTTTGTACTTTGCTATGAAGTTCCACCTGGAATGAGTTTTCATGCACAAACTGTCTATTTCAACTAACTTTGTCCATCCAAAACGAACTTTGTACTTTACTATGAAGTTCCACCAGGAATGAGTTTTCATACAAAAACTGTCTATTTCAACTTAATTCGTCCATCCAAAACGAACTTTGTACTTTGCTATGAAGTTCCACCAGGAATGAGTTTTCATGCAAAAACTGTCTATTTCAACTGAATTCGTCCATCCAAAACGAACTTTGTACTTTGCTATGAAGTTCCACCAGGAATGAGTTTTTATGCAAAAACTGTCTATTTCAACTAACTTTGTAAATCCAAAACGAACTTTGTACTTTGCTATGAAGTTCCACCTGGAATGAGTTTTCATGCAAAAACTGTCTATTTCAACTAACTTTGTCCATCCAAAACGAACTTTGTACTTTACTATGAAGTTCCACCAGGAATGAATTTTCATACAAAAACTGTCTATTTCAACTTAATTCGTCCATCCAAAACGAACTTTGTACTTTGCTATGAAGTTCCACCAGGAATGAGTTTTTATGCAAAAACTGTCTATTTCAACTTAATTCGTCCATCCAAAACGAACTTTGTACTTTGCTATGAAGTTCCACCAGGAATGAGTTTTTATGCAAAAACTGTCTATTTCAACTAACTTTGTAAATCCAAAACGAACTTTGTACTTTGCTATGAAGTTCCACCTGGAATGAGTTTTTATGCAAAAACTGTCTATTTCAACTTAATTCGTCCATCCAAAACGAACTTTGTACTTTGCTATGAAGTTCCACCAGGAATGAGTTTTTATGCAAAAACTGTCTATTTCAACTAACTTTGTAAATCCAAAACGAACTTTGTACTTTGCTATGAAGTTCCACCAGGAATGAGTTTTCATACAAAAACTGTCTATTTCAACTTAATTCGTCCATCCAAAACGAACTTTGTACTTTGCTATGAAGTTCCACCAGGAATGAGTTTTCATGCAAAAACTGTCTATTTCAACTTAATTCGTCCATCCAAAACGAACTTTGTACTTTGCTATGAAGTTCCACCAGGAATGAGTTTTTATGCAAAAACTGTCTATTTCAACTAACTTTGTAAATCCAAAACGAACTTTGTACTTTGCTATGAAGTTCCACCAGGAATGAGTTTTTATGCAAAAACTGTCTATTTCAACTAACTTTGTCCATCCAAAACGAACTTTGTACTTTACTATGAAGTTCCACCAGGAATGAGTTTTCATACAAAAACTGTCTATTTCAACTTAATTCGTCCATCCAAAACGAACTTTGTACTTTGCTATGAAGTTCCACCAGGAATGAGTTTTTATGCAAAAACTGTCTATTTCAACTTAATTCGTCCATCCAAAACGAACTTTGTACTTTGCTATGAAGTTCCACCAGGAATGAGTTTTTATGCAAAAACTGTCTATTTCAACTAACTTTGTAAATCCAAAACGAACTTTGTACTTTGCTATGAAGTTCCACCTGGAATGAGTTTTTATGCAAAAACTGTCTATTTCAACTTAATTCGTCCATCCAAAACGAACTTTGTACTTTGCTATGAAGTTCCACCAGGAATGAGTTTTTATGCAAAAAGTGTCTATTTCAACTAACTTTGTAAATCCAAAACGAACTTTGTACTTTGCTATGAAGTTCCACCAGGAATGAGTTTTCATACAAAAACTGTCTATTTCAACTTAATTCGTCCATCCAAAACGAACTTTGTACTTTGCTATGAAGTTCCACCAGGAATGAGTTTTCATGCAAAAACTGTCTATTTCAACTTAATTCGTCCATCCAAAACGAACTTTGTACTTTGCTATGAAGTTCCACCAGGAATGAGTTTTCATGCAAAAACTGTCTATTTCAACTTAATTCGTCCATCCAAAACGAACTTTGTACTTTGCTATGAAGTTCCACCAGGAATGAGTTTTCATGCAAAAACTGTCTATTTCAACTAACTTTGTCCATCCAAAACGAACTTTGTACTTTGCTATGAAGTTCCACCAGGAATGAGTTTTCATGCAAAAACTGTCTATTTCAACTAACTTTGTCCATCCAAAACGAACTTTGTACTTTGCTATGAAGTTCCACCAGGAATGAGTTTTCATGCAAAAACTGTCTATTTCAACTAACTTTGTCCATCCAAAACGAACTTTGTACTTTGCTATGAAGTTCCACCAGGAATGAGTTTTCATGCAAAAACTGTCTATTTCAACTAACTTTGTCCATCCAAAACGAACTTTGTACTTTGCTATGAAGTTCCACCAGGAATGAGTTTTCATGCAAAAACTGTCTATTTCAACTAAATTGATCCATCCAAAACGAACTTTGTACTTTGCTATGAAGTTCCACCAGGAATGAGTTTTTATGCAAAAACTGTCTATTTCAACTAACTTTGTCCATCCAAAACGAACTTTGTACTTTGCTATGAAGTTCCACCAGGAATGAGTTTTCAAGCAAAAACTGTCTATTTCAACTAACTTTGTCCATCCAAAACGAACTTTGTACTTTGCTATGAAGTTCCACCAGGAATGAGTTTTCATGCAAAAACTGTCTATTTCAACTTAATTCGTCCATCCAAAACGAACTTTGTACTTTACTATGAAGTTCCACCAGGAATGAGTTTTCATGCAAAAACTGTCTATTTCAACTAACTTTGTCCATCCAAAACGAACTTTGTACTTTGCTATGAAGTTCCACCAGGAATGAGTTTTCATGCAAAAACTGTCTATTTCAACTAAATTGATCCATCCAAAACGAACTTTGTACTTTGCTATGAAGTTCCACCAGGAATGAGTTTTTATGCAAAAACTGTCTATTTCAACTAACTTTGTCCATCCAAAACGAACTTTGTACTTTGCTATGAAGTTCCACCAGGAATGAGTTTTCATGCAAAAACTGTCTATTTCAACTAACTTTGTCCATCCAAAACGAACTTTGTACTTTGCTATGAAGTTCCACCAGGAATGAGTTTTCATGCAAAAACTGTCTATTTCAACTAACTTTGTCCATCCAAAACGAACTTTGTACTTTGCTATGAAGTTCCACCAGGAATGAGTTTTCATGCAAAAACTGTCTATTTCAACTAAATTGATCCATCCAAAACGAACTTTGTACTTTGCTATGAAGTTCCACCAGGAATGAGTTTTTATGCAAAAACTGTCTATTTCAACTTAATTCGTCCATCCAAAACGAACTTTGTACTTTGCTATGAAGTTCCACCAGGAATGAGTTTTCATGCAAAAATTATCTATTTCAACTAACTTTGTCCATCCAAAACGAACTTTGTACTTTGCTATGAAGTTCCACCAGGAATGAGTTTTCATACAAAAACTGTCTATTTCAACTTAATTCGTCCATCCAAAACGAACTTTGTACTTTGCTATGAAGTTCCACCAGGAATGAGTTTTTATGCAAAAACTGTCTATTTCAACTAACTTTGTCCATCCAAAACGAACTTTGTACTTTGCTATGAAGTTCCACCTGGAATGAGTTTTCATGCAAAAACTGTCTATTTCAACTAACTTTGTCCATCCAAAACGAACTTTGTACTTTGCTATGAAGTTCCACCAGGAATGAGTTTTCATGCAAAAACTGTCTATTTCAACTAACTTTGTCCATCCAAAACGAACTTTGTACTTTGCTATGAAGTTCCACCAGGAATGAGTTTTCATGCAAAAACTGTCTATTTCAACTAACTTTGTCCATCCAAAACGAACTTTGTACTTTGCTATGAAGTTCCACCAGGAATGAGTTTTCATGCAAAAACTGTCTATTTCAACTAAATTGATCCATCCAAAACGAACTTTGTACTTTGCTATGAAGTTCCACCAGGAATGAGTTTTCATGCAAAAACTGTCTATTTCAACTAACTTTGTCCATCCAAAACGAACTTTGTACTTTGCTATGAAGTTCCACCAGGAATGAGTTTTTATGCAAAAACTGTCTATTTCAACTAAATTGATCCATCCAAAACGAACTTTGTACTTTGCTATGAAGTTCCACCAGGAATGAGTTTTTATGCAAAAACTGTCTATTTCAACTAACTTTGTCCATCCAAAACGAACTTTGTACTTTGCTATGAAGTTCCACCAGGAATGAGTTTTCAAGCAAAAACTGTCTATTTCAACTAACTTTGTCCATCCAAAACGAACTTTGTACTTTGCTATGAAGTTCCACCAGGAATGAGTTTTCATGCAAAAACTGTCTATTTCAACTTAATTCGTCCATCCAAAACGAACTTTGTACTTTACTATGAAGTTCCACCAGGAATGAGTTTTCATGCAAAAACTGTCTATTTCAACTAACTTTGTCCATCCAAAACGAACTTTGTACTTTGCTATGAAGTTCCACCAGGAATGAGTTTTCATGCAAAAACTGTCTATTTCAACTAAATTGATCCATCCAAAACGAACTTTGTACTTTGCTATGAAGTTCCACCAGGAATGAGTTTTTATGCAAAAACTGTCTATTTCAACTAACTTTGTCCATCCAAAACGAACTTTGTACTTTGCTATGAAGTTCCACCAGGAATGAGTTTTCATGCAAAAACTGTCTATTTCAACTAACTTTGTCCATCCAAAACGAACTTTGTACTTTGCTATGAAGTTCCACCAGGAATGAGTTTTCATGCAAAAACTGTCTATTTCAACTAACTTTGTCCATCCAAAACGAACTTTGTACTTTGCTATGAAGTTCCACCAGGAATGAGTTTTCATGCAAAAACTGTCTATTTCAACTAAATTGATCCATCCAAAACGAACTTTGTACTTTGCTATGAAGTTCCACCAGGAATGAGTTTTTATGCAAAAACTGTCTATTTCAACTTAATTCGTCCATCCAAAACGAACTTTGTACTTTGCTATGAAGTTCCACCAGGAATGAGTTTTCATGCAAAAATTATCTATTTCAACTAACTTTGTCCATCCAAAACGAACTTTGTACTTTGCTATGAAGTTCCACCAGGAATGAGTTTTCATGCAAAAACTGTCTATTTCAACTAACTTTGTCCATCCAAAACGAACTTTGTACTTTGCTATGAAGTTCCACCAGGAATGAGTTTTCATGCAAAAACTGTCTATTTCAACTAAATTGATCCATCCAAAACGAACTTTGTACTTTGCTATGAAGTTCCACCAGGAATGAGTTTTTATGCAAAAACTGTCTATTTCAACTTAATTCGTCCATCCAAAACGAACTTTGTACTTTGCTATGAAGTTCCACCAGGAATGAGTTTTCATGCAAAAACTGTCTATTTCAACTTAATTCGTCCATCCAAAACGAACTTTGTACTTTGCTATGAAGTTCCACCAGGAATGAGTTTTTATGCAAAAACTGTCTATTTCAACTAACTTTGTAAATCCAAAACGAACTTTGTACTTTGCTATGAAGTTCCACCTGGAATGAGTTTTCATGCAAAAACTGTCTATTTCAACTAACTTTGTCCATCCAAAACGAACTTTGTACTTTACTATGAAGTTCCACCAGGAATGAGTTTTCATACAAAAACTGTCTATTTCAACTTAATTCGTCCATCCAAAACGAACTTTGTACTTTGCTATGAAGTTCCACCAGGAATGAGTTTTCATGCAAAAACTGTCTATTTCAACTTAATTCGTCCATCCAAAACGAACTTTGTACTTTGCTATGAAGTTCCACCAGGAATGAGTTTTTATGCAAAAACTGTCTATTTCAACTAACTTTGTAAATCCAAAACGAACTTTGTACTTTGCTATGAAGTTCCACCTGGAATGAGTTTTCATGCAAAAACTGTCTATTTCAACTAACTTTGTCCATCCAAAACGAACTTTGTACTTTACTATGAAGTTCCACCAGGAATGAGTTTTCATACAAAAACTGTCTATTTCAACTTAATTCGTCCATCCAAAACGAACTTTGTACTTTGCTATGAAGTTCCACCAGGAATGAGTTTTCATGCAAAAACTGTCTATTTCAACTTAATTCGTCCATCCAAAACGAACTTTGTACTTTGCTATGAAGTTCCACCAGGAATGAGTTTTTATGCAAAAACTGTCTATTTCAACTAACTTTGTAAATCCAAAACGAACTTTGTACTTCGCTATGAAGTTCCACCTGGAATGAGTTTTCATGCAAAAACTGTCTATTTCAACTAACTTTGTCCATCCAAAACGAACTTTGTACTTTGCTATGAAGTTCCACCAGGAATGAGTTTTTATGCAAAAACTGTCTATTTCAACTAACTTTGTAAATCCAAAACGAACTTTGTACTTTGCTATGAAGTTCCACCTGGAATAAGTTTTCATGCAAAAACTGTCTATTTCAACTAACTTTGTCCATCCAAAACGAACTTTGTACTTTGCTATGAAGTTCCACCAGGAATGAGTTTTCATACAAAAACTGTCTATTTCAACTTAATTCGTCCATCCAAAACGAACTTTGTACTTTGCTATGAAGTTCCACCAGGAATGAGTTTTCATGCAAAAACTGTCTATTTCAACTAAATTGATCCATCCAAAACGAACTTTGTACTTTGCTATGAAGTTCCACCAGGAATGAGTTTTTATGCAAAAACTGTCTATTTCAACTAACTTTGTCCATCCAAAACGAACTTTGTACTTTGCTATGAAGTTCCACCAGGAATGAGTTTTCAAGCAAAAACTGTCTATTTCAACTAACTTTGTCCATCCAAAACGAACTTTGTACTTTGCTATGAAGTTCCACCAGGAATGAGTTTTCATGCAAAAACTGTCTATTTCAACTTAATTCGTCCATCCAAAACGAACTTTGTACTTTACTATGAAGTTCCACCAGGAATGAGTTTTCATGCAAAAACTGTCTATTTCAACTAACTTTGTCCATCCAAAACGAACTTTGTACTTTGCTATGAAGTTCCACCAGGAATGAGTTTTCATGCAAAAACTGTCTATTTCAACTAAATTGATCCATCCAAAACGAACTTTGTACTTTGCTATGAAGTTCCACCAGGAATGAGTTTTTATGCAAAAACTGTCTATTTCAACTAACTTTGTCCATCCAAAACGAACTTTGTACTTTGCTATGAAGTTCCACCAGGAATGAGTTTTCATGCAAAAACTGTCTATTTCAACTAACTTTGTCCATCCAAAACGAACTTTGTACTTTGCTATGAAGTTCCACCAGGAATGAGTTTTCATGCAAAAACTGTCTATTTCAACTAACTTTGTCCATCCAAAACGAACTTTGTACTTTGCTATGAAGTTCCACCAGGAATGAGTTTTCATGCAAAAACTGTCTATTTCAACTAAATTGATCCATCCAAAACGAACTTTGTACTTTGCTATGAAGTTCCACCAGGAATGAGTTTTTATGCAAAAACTGTCTATTTCAACTTAATTCGTCCATCCAAAACGAACTTTGTACTTTGCTATGAAGTTCCACCAGGAATGAGTTTTCATACAAAAACTGTCTATTTCAACTTAATTCGTCCATCCAAAACGAACTTTGTACTTTGCTATGAAGTTCCACCAGGAATGAGTTTTTATGCAAAAACTGTCTATTTCAACTAACTTTGTAAATCCAAAACGAACTTTGTACTTTGCTATGAAGTTCCACCTGGAATGAGTTTTCATGCAAAAACTGTCTATTTCAACTAACTTTGTCCATCCAAAACGAACTTTGTACTTTGCTATGAAGTTCCACCAGGAATGAGTTTTCATGCAAAAACTGTCTATTTCAACTAACTTTGTCCATCCAAAACGAACTTTGTACTTTGCTATGAAGTTCCACCAGGAATGAGTTTTCATGCAAAAACTGTCTATTTCAACTAACTTTGTCCATCCAAAACGAACTTTGTACTTTGCTATGAAGTTCCACCAGGAATGAGTTTTCATGCAAAAACTGTCTATTTCAACTAAATTGATCCATCCAAAACGAACTTTGTACTTTGCTATGAAGTTCCACCAGGAATGAGTTTTCATGCAAAAACTGTCTATTTCAACTAACTTTGTCCATCCAAAACGAACTTTGTACTTTGCTATGAAGTTCCACCAGGAATGAGTTTTTATGCAAAAACTGTCTATTTCAACTAAATTGATCCATCCAAAACGAACTTTGTACTTTGCTATGAAGTTCCACCAGGAATGAGTTTTTATGCAAAAACTGTCTATTTCAACTAACTTTGTCCATCCAAAACGAACTTTGTACTTTGCTATGAAGTTCCACCAGGAATGAGTTTTCAAGCAAAAACTGTCTATTTCAACTAACTTTGTCCATCCAAAACGAACTTTGTACTTTGCTATGAAGTTCCACCAGGAATGAGTTTTCATGCAAAAACTGTCTATTTCAACTAACTTTGTCCATCCAAAACGAACTTTGTACTTTACTATGAAGTTCCACCAGGAATGAGTTTTCATGCAAAAACTGTCTATTTCAACTAACTTTGTCCATCCAAAACGAACTTTGTACTTTGCTATGAAGTTCCACCAGGAATGAGTTTTCATGCAAAAACTGTCTATTTCAACTAAATTGATCCATCCAAAACGAACTTTGTACTTTGCTATGAAGTTCCACCAGGAATGAGTTTTTATGCAAAAACTGTCTATTTCAACTAACTTTGTCCATCCAAAACGAACTTTGTACTTTGCTATGAAGTTCCACCAGGAATGAGTTTTCATGCAAAAACTGTCTATTTCAACTAACTTTGTCCATCCAAAACGAACTTTGTACTTTGCTATGAAGTTCCACCAGGAATGAGTTTTTATGCAAAAACTGTCTATTTCAACTAACTTTGTCCATCCAAAACGAACTTTGTACTTTGCTATGAAGTTCCACCAGGAATGAGTTTTCATGCAAAAACTGTCTATTTCAACTAAATTGATCCATCCAAAACGAACTTTGTACTTTGCTATGAAGTTCCACCAGGAATGAGTTTTTATGCAAAAACTGTCTATTTCAACTTAATTCGTCCATCCAAAACGAACTTTGTACTTTGCTATGAAGTTCCACCAGGAATGAGTTTTCATGCAAAAATTATCTATTTCAACTAACTTTGTCCATCCAAAACGAACTTTGTACTTTGCTATGAAGTTCCACCAGGAATGAGTTTTCATGCAAAAACTGTCTATTTCAACTAACTTTGTCCATCCAAAACGAACTTTGTACTTTGCTATGAAGTTCCACCAGGAATGAGTTTTCATGCAAAAACTGTCTATTTCAACTAAATTGATCCATCCAAAACGAACTTTGTACTTTGCTATGAAGTTCCACCAGGAATGAGTTTTTATGCAAAAACTGTCTATTTCAACTTAATTCGTCCATCCAAAACGAACTTTGTACTTTGCTATGAAGTTCCACCAGGAATGAGTTTTCATGCAAAAACTGTCTATTTCAACTTAATTCGTCCATCCAAAACGAACTTTGTACTTTGCTATGAAGTTCCACCAGGAATGAGTTTTTATGCAAAAACTGTCTATTTCAACTAACTTTGTAAATCCAAAACGAACTTTGTACTTTGCTATGAAGTTCCACCTGGAATGAGTTTTCATGCAAAAACTGTCTATTTCAACTAACTTTGTCCATCCAAAACGAACTTTGTACTTTACTATGAAGTTCCACCAGGAATGAGTTTTCATACAAAAACTGTCTATTTCAACTTAATTCGTCCATCCAAAACGAACTTTGTACTTTGCTATGAAGTTCCACCAGGAATGAGTTTTCATGCAAAAACTGTCTATTTCAACTTAATTCGTCCATCCAAAACGAACTTTGTACTTTGCTATGAAGTTCCACCAGGAATGAGTTTTTATGCAAAAACTGTCTATTTCAACTAACTTTGTAAATCCAAAACGAACTTTGTACTTTGCTATGAAGTTCCACCTGGAATGAGTTTTCATGCAAAAACTGTCTATTTCAACTAACTTTGTCCATCCAAAACGAACTTTGTACTTTACTATGAAGTTCCACCAGGAATGAGTTTTCATACAAAAACTGTCTATTTCAACTTAATTCGTCCATCCAAAACGAACTTTGTACTTTGCTATGAAGTTCCACCAGGAATGAGTTTTCATGCAAAAACTGTCTATTTCAACTTAATTCGTCCATCCAAAACGAACTTTGTACTTTGCTATGAAGTTCCACCAGGAATGAGTTTTTATGCAAAAACTGTCTATTTCAACTAACTTTGTAAATCCAAAACGAACTTTGTACTTCGCTATGAAGTTCCACCTGGAATGAGTTTTCATGCAAAAACTGTCTATTTCAACTAACTTTGTCCATCCAAAACGAACTTTGTACTTTGCTATGAAGTTCCACCAGGAATGAGTTTTTATGCAAAAACTGTCTATTTCAACTAACTTTGTAAATCCAAAACGAACTTTGTACTTTGCTATGAAGTTCCACCTGGAATGAGTTTTCATGCAAAAACTGTCTATTTCAACTAACTTTGTCCATCCAAAACGAACTTTGTACTTTGCTATGAAGTTCCACCAGGAATGAGTTTTCATACAAAAACTGTCTATTTCAACTTAATTCGTCCATCCAAAACGAACTTTGTACTTTGCTATGAAGTTCCACCAGGAATGAGTTTTTATGCAAAAACTGTCTATTTCAACTAACTTTGTAAATCCAAACGAACTTTGTACTTTGCTATGAAGTTCCACCAGGAATGAGTTTTTATGCAAAAACTGTCTATTTCAACTAACTTTGTAAATCCAAAACGAACTTTGTACTTTGCTATGAAGTTCCACCTGGAATGAGTTTTCATGCAAAAACTGTCTATTTCAACTAACTTTGTCCATCCAAAACGAACTTTGTACTTTACTATGAAGTTCCACCAGGAATGAGTTTTCATACAAAAACTGTCTATTTCAACTTAATTCGTCCATCCAAAACGAACTTTGTACTTTGCTATGAAGTTCCACCAGGAATGAGTTTTTATGCAAAAACTGTCTATTTCAACTAACTTTGTCCATCCAAAACGAACTTTGTACTTTACTATGAAGTTCCACCAGGAATGAGTTTTCATGCAAAAACTGTCTATTTCAACTAACTTTGTCCATCCAAAACGAACTTTGTACTTTACTATGAAGTTCCACCAGGAATGAGTTTTCATACAAAAACTGTCTATTTCAACTTAATTCGTCCATCCAAAACGAACTTTGTACTTTGCTATGAAGTTCCACCAGGAATGAGTTTTCATGCAAAAACTGTCTATTTCAACTAACTTTGTAAATCCAAAACGAACTTTGTACTTTGCTATAAAGTTCCACCAGGAATGAGTTTTTATGCAAAAACTGTCTATTTCAACTAACTTTGTAAATCCAAAACGAACTTTGTACTTTGCTATGAAGTTCCACCTGGAATGAGTTTTCATGCAAAAACTGTCTATTTCAACTAACTTTGTCCATCCAAAACGAACTTTGTACTTTACTATGAAGTTCCACCAGGAATGAGTTTTCATACAAAAACTGTCTATTTCAACTTAATTCGTCCATCCAAAACGAACTTTGTACTTTGCTATGAAGTTCCACCAGGAATGAGTTTTTATGCAAAAACTGTCTATTTCAACTAACTTTGTAAATCCAAAACGAACTTTGTACTTTGCTATGAAGTTCCACCTGGAATGAGTTTTCATGCAAAAACTGTCTATTTCAACTAACTTTGTCCATCCAAAACGAACTTTGTACTTTGCTATGAAGTTCCACCAGGAATGAGTTTTCATACAAAAACTGTCTATTTCAACTTAATTCGTCCATCCAAAACGAACTTTGTACTTTGCTATGAAGTTCCACCAGGAATGAGTTTTCATGCATAAACTGTCTATTTCAACTAACTTTGTCCATCCAAAACGAACTTTGTACTTTGCTATGAAGTTCCACCAGGAATGAGTTTTCATGCAAAAACTGTCTATTTCAACTAACTTTGTCCATCCAAAACGAACTTTGTACTTTGCTATGAAGTTCCACCAGGAATGAGTTTTCATGCAAAAACTGTCTATTTCAACTAAATTGATCCATCAAAAACGAACTTTGTACTTTGCTATGAAGTTCCACCAGGAATGAGTTTTTATGCAAAAACTGTCTATTTCAACTAACTTTGTCCATCCAAAACGAACTTTGTACTTTGCTATGAAGTTCCACCAGGAATGAGTTTTCATGCAAAAACTGTCTATTTCAACTAACTTTGTCCATCCAAAACGAACTTTGTACTTTGCTATGAAGTTCCACCAGGAATGAGTTTTCATGCAAAAACTGTCTATTTCAACTAACTTTGTCCATCCAAAACGAACTTTGTACTTTGCTATGAAGTTCCACCAGGAATGAGTTTTCATGCAAAAACTGTCTATTTCAACTAAATTGATCCATCCAAAACGAACTTTGTACTTTGCTATGAAGTTCCACCAGGAATGAGTTTTTATGCAAAAACTGTCTATTTCAACTTAATTCGTCCATCCAAAACGAACTTTGTACTTTGCTATGAAGTTCCACCAGGAATGAGTTTTCATGCAAAAACTGTTTATTTCAACTAACTTTGTCCATCCAAAACGAACTTTGTACTTTGCTATGAAGTTCCACCAGGAATGAGTTTTCATGCAAAAACTGTCTATTTCAACTAAATTGATCCATCCAAAACGACTTTGTACTTTGCTATGAAGTTCCACCAGGAATGAGTTTTCATGCAAAAACTGTCTATTTCAACTTAATTCGTCCATCCAAAACGAACTTTGTACTTTGCTATGAAGTTCCACCAGGAATGAGTTTTCATGCAAAAATTATCTATTTCAACTAACTTTGTCCATCCAAAACGAACTTTGTACTTTGCTATGAAGTTCCACCAGGAATGAGTTTTCATGCAAAAACTGTCTATTTCAACTAACTTTGTCCATCCAAAACGAACTTTGTACTTTGCTATGAAGTTCCACCAGGAATGAGTTTTCATGCAAAAACTGTCTATTTCAACTAAATTGATCCATCCAAAACGAACTTTGTACTTTGCTATGAAGTTCCACCAGGAATGAGTTTTTATGCAAAAACTGTCTATTTCAACTTAATTCGTCCATCCAAAACGAACTTTGTACTTTGCTATGAAGTTCCACCAGGAATGAGTTTTCATGCAAAAACTGTCTATTTCAACTAACTTTGTCCATCCAAAACGAACTTTGTACTTTGCTATGAAGTTCCACCAGGAATGAGTTTTCATGCAAAAACTGTCTATTTCAACTAAATTGATCCATCCAAAACGAACTTTGTACTTTGCTATGAAGTTCCACCAGGAATGAGTTTTTATGCAAAAACTGTCTATTTCAACTAACTTTGTCCATCCAAAACGAACTTTGTACTTTGCTATGAAGTTCCACCAGGAATGAGTTTTCATGCAAAAACTGTCTATTTCAACTAACTTTGTCCATCCAAAACAAACTTTGTACTTTGCTATGAAGTTCCACCAGGAATGAGTTTTCATGCAAAAACTGTCTATTTCAACTAAATTGATCCATCCAAAACGAACTTTGTACTTTGCTATGAAGTTCCACCAGGAATGAGTTTTCATGCAAAAACTTTCTATTTCAACTTAATTCGTCCATCCAAAACGAACTTTGTACTTTGCTATGAAGTTCCACCAGGAATGAGTTTTCATGCAAAAACTGTCTATTTCAACTTAATTCGTCCATCCAAAACGAACTTTGTACTTTGCTATGAAGTTCCACCAGGAATGAGTTTTTATGCAAAAACTGTCTATTTCAACTAACTTTGTAAATCCAAAACGAACTTTGTACTTTGCTATGAAGTTCCACCTGGAATGAGTTTTCATGCAAAAACTGTCTATTTCAACTAACTTTGTCCATCCAAAACGAACTTTGTACTTTACTATGAAGTTCCACCAGGAATGAGTTTTCATACAAAAACTGTCTATTTCAACTTAATTCGTCCATCCAAAACGAACTTTGTACTTTGCTATGAAGTTCCACCAGGAATGAGTTTTCATGCAAAAACTGTCTATTTCAACTTAATTCGTCCATCCAAAACGAACTTTGTACTTTGCTATGAAGTTCCACCAGGAATGAGTTTTTATGCAAAAACTGTCTATTTCAACTAACTTTGTAAATCCAAAACGAACTTTGTACTTTGCTATGAAGTTCCACCTGGAATGAGTTTTCATGCAAAAACTGTCTATTTCAACTAACTTTGTCCATCCAAAACGAACTTTGTACTTTACTATGAAGTTCCACCAGGAATGAGTTTTCATGCAAAAACTGTCTATTTCAACTAACTTTGTCCATCCAAAACGAACTTTGTACTTTGCTATGAAGTTCCACCAGGAATGAGTTTTCATGCAAAAACTGTCTATTTCAACTTAATTCGTCCATCCAAAACGAACTTTGTACATTGCTATGAAGTTCCACCAGGAATGAGTTTTCATGCAAAAACTGTCTATTTCAACTAACTTTGTCCATCCAAAACGAACTTTGTACTTTGCTATGAAGTTCCACCAGGAATGAGTTTTCATGCAAAAACTGTCTATTTCAACTAAATTGATCCATCCAAAACGAACTTTGTACTTTGCTATGAAGTTCCACCAGGAATGAGTTTTTATGCAAAAACTGTCTATTTCAACTAACTTTGTCCATCCAAAACGAACTTTGTACTTTGCTATGAAGTTCCACCAGGAATGAGTTTTCATGCAAAAACTGTCTATTTCAACTAACTTTGTCCATCCAAAACGAACTTTGTACTTTGCTATGAAGTTCCACCAGGAATGAGTTTTCATGCAAAAACTGTCTATTTCAACTAACTTTGTCCATCCAAAACGAACTTTGTACTTTGCTATGAAGTTCCACCAGGAATGAGTTTTCATGCAAAAACTGTCTATTTCAACTAAATTGATCCATCCAAAACGAACTTTGTACTTTGCTATGAAGTTCCACCAGGAATGAGTTTTTATGCAAAAACTGTCTATTTCAACTAACTTTGTCCATCCAAAACGAACTTTGTACTTTGATATGAAGTTCCACCAGGAATGAGTTTTCATACAAAAACTGTCTATTTCAACTTAATTCGTCCATCCAAAACGAACTTTGTACTTTGCTATGAAGTTCCACCAGGAATGAGTTTTTATGCAAAAACTGTCTATTTCAACTAACTTTGTCCATCCAAAACGAACTTTGTACTTTGCTATGAAGTTCCACCTGGAATGAGTTTTCATGCAAAAACTGTCTATTTCAACTAACTTTGTCCATCCAAAACGAACTTTGTACTTTGCTATGAAGTTCCACCAGGAATGAGTTTTCATACAAAAACTGTCTATTTCAACTTAATTCGTCCATCCAAAACGAACTTTGTACTTTGCTATGAAGTTCCACCAGGAATGAGTTTTCATGCAAAAATTGTCTATTTCAACTAACTTTGTCCATCCAAAACGAACTTTGTACTTTGCTATGAAGTTCCACCAGGAATGAGTTTTCATGCAAAAACTGTCTATTTCAACTAACTTTGTCCATCCAAAACGAACTTTGTACTTTGCTATGAAGTTCCACCAGGAATGAGTTTTCATGCAAAAACTGTCTATTTCAACTAAATTAATCCATCCAAAACGAACTTTGTACTTTGCTATGAAGTTCCACCAGGAATGAGTTTTTATGCAAAAACTGTCTATTTCAACTAACTTTGTCCATCCAAAACGAACTTTGTACTTTGCTATGAAGTTCCACCAGGAATGAGTTTTCATGCAAAAACTGTCTATTTCAACTAACTTTGTCCATCCAAAACGAACTTTGTACTTTGCTATGAAGTTCCACCAGGAATGAGTTTTCATGCAAAAACTGTCTATTTTAACTAAATTGATCCATCCAAAACGAACTTTGTACTTTGCTATGAAGTTCCACCAGGAATGAGTTTTCATGCAAAAACTGTCTATTTCAACTAACTTTGTCCATCCAAAACGAACTTTGTACTTTGCTATGAAGTTCCACCAGGAATGAGTTTTCATGCAAAAACTGTCTATTTCAACTAACTTTGTCCATCCAAAAACGAACTTTGTACTTTGCTATGAAGTTCCACCAGGAATGAGTTTTCATGCAAAAACTGTCTATTTCAACTTAATTCGTCCATCCAAAACAAACTTTGTACTTTGCTATGAAGTTCCACCAGGAATGAGTTTTCATGCAAAAACTGTCTATTTCAACTAACTTTGTCCATCCAAAACGAACTTTGTACTTTGCTATGAAGTTCCACCAGGAATGAGTTTTCATGCAAAAACTGTCTATTTCAACTAAATTGATCCATCCAAAACGAACTTTGTACTTTGCTATGAAGTTCCACCAGGAATGAGTTTTCATGCAAAAACTGTCTATTTCAACTAAATTGATCCATCCAAAACGAACTTTGTACTTTGCTATGAAGTTCCACCAGGAATGAGTTTTCATGCAAAAATTATCTATTTCAACTAACTTTGTCCATCCAAAACGAACTTTGTACTTTGCTATGAAGTTCCACCAGGAATGAGTTTTCATGCAAAAACTGTCTATTTCAACTAACTTTGTCCATCCAAAACGAACTTTGTACTTTGCTATGAAGTTCCACCAGGAATGAGTTTTTATGCAAAAACTGTCTATTTCAACTAACTTTGTCCATCCAAAACGAACTTTGTACTTTGCTATGAAGTTCCACCAGGAATGAGTTTTCATGCAAAAACTGTCTATTTCAACTTAATTCGTCCATCCAAAACGAACTTTGTACTTTGCTATGAAGTTCCACCAGGAATGAGTTTTCATGCAAAAACTGTCTATTTCAACTAACTTTGTCCATCCAAAACGAACTTTGTACTTTGCTATGAAGTTCCACCAGGAATGAGTTTTCATACAAAAACTGTCTATTTCAACTTAATTCGTCCATCCAAAACGAACTTTGTACTTTGCTATGAAGTTCCACCAGGAATGAGTTTTCATGCAAAAACTGTCTATTTCAACTAACTTTGTCCATCCAAAACGAACTTTGTACTTTGCTATGAAGTTCCACCAGGAATGAGTTTTCATGCAAAAACTGTCTATTTCAACTAACTTTGTCCATCCAAAACGAACTTTGTACTTTGCTATGAAGTTCCACCAGGAATGAGTTTTCATGCAAAAACTGTCTATTTCAACTAAATTGATCCATCCAAAACGAACTTTGTACTTTGCTATGAAGTTCCACCAGGAATGAGTTTTTATGCAAAAACTGTCTATTTCAACTAAATTGATCCATCCAAAACGAACTTTGTACTTTGCTATGAAGTTCCACCAGGAATGAGTTTTCATGCAAAAATGATCTATTTCAACTAACTTTGTCCATCCAAAACGAACTTTGTACTTTGCTATGAAGTTCCACCAGGAATGAGTTTTCATGCAAAAACTGTCTATTTCAACTAACTTTGTCCATCCAAAACGAACTTTGTACTTTGCTATGAAGTTCCACCAGGAATGAGTTTTCATGCAAAAACTGTCTATTTCAACTAAATTGATCCATCCAAAACGAACTTTGTACTTTGCTATGAAGTTCCACCAGGAATGAGTTTTCATGCAAAAACTGTCTATTTCAACTAAATTGATCCATCCAAAACGAACTTTGTACTTTGCTATGAAGTTCCACCAGGAATGAGTTTTCATGCAAAAACTGTCTATTTCAACTAAATTGATCCATCCAAAACGAACTTTGTACTTTGCTATGAAGTTCCACCAGGAATGAGTTTTCATGCAAAAACTGTCCATTTCAACTAACTTTGTCCATCCAAAACGAACTTTGTACTTTGCTATGAAGTTCCACCAGGAATGAGTTTTCATGCAAAAACTGTCTATTTCAACTAACTTTGTCCATCCAAAACGAACTTTGTACTTTGCTATGAAGTTCCACCAGGAATGAGTTTTCATGCAAAAACTGTCTATTTCAACTAAATTGATCCATCCAAAACGAACTTTGTACTTTGCTATGAAGTTCCACCAGGAATGAGTTTTTATGCAAAAACTGTCTATTTCAACTAAATTGATCCATCCAAAACGAACTTTGTACTTTGCTATGAAGTTCCACCAGGAATGAGTTTTCATGCAAAAATGATCTATTTCAACTAACTTTGTCCATCCAAAACGAACTTTGTACTTTGCTATGAAGTTCCACCAGGAATGAGTTTTCATGCAAAAACTGTCTATTTCAACTAACTTTGTCCATCCAAAACGAACTTTGTACTTTGCTATGAAGTTCCACCAGGAATGAGTTTTCATGCAAAAACTGTCTATTTCAACTAAATTGATCCATCCAAAACGAACTTTGTACTTTGCTATGAAGTTCCACCAGGAATGAGTTTTCATGCAAAAACTGTCTATTTCAACTAACTTTGTCCATCCAAAACGAACTTTGTACTTTGCTATGAAGTTCCACCAGGAATGAGTTTTCATGCAAAAACTGTCTATTTCAACTAAATTGATCCATCCAAAACGAACTTTGTACTTTGCTATGAAGTTCCACCAGGAATGAGTTTTCATGCAAAAACTGTCTATTTCAACTAAATTGGTCCATCCAAAACGAACTTTGTACTTTGCTATGAAGTTCCACCAGGAATGAGTTTTCATGCAAAAACTGTCTTTTTCAACTTAATTTGTCCATCCAAAACGAACTTTGTACTTTGCTATGAAGTTCCACCAGGAATGAGTTTTCATGCAAAAACTGTCTATTTCAACTTAATTCGTCCATCCAAAACGAACTTTGTACTTTGCTATGAAGTTCCACCAGGAATGAGTTTTCATACAAAAACTGTCTATTTCAACTTAATTCGTCCATCCAAAACGAACTTTGTACTTTGCTATGAAGTTCCACCAGGAATGAGTTTTCATGCAAAAACTGTCTATTTCAACTAAATTGGTCCATCCAAAACGAACTTTGTACTTTGCTATGAAGTTCCACCAGGAATGAGTTTTCATGCAAAAACTGTCTTTTTCAACTTAATTTGTCCATCCAAAACGAACTTTGTACTTTGCTATGAAGTTCCACCAGGAATGAGTTTTCATGCAAAAACTGTCTATTTCAACTAACTTTGTCCATCCAAAACGAACTTTGTACTTTGCTATGAAGTTCCACCAGGAATGAGTTTTCATGCAAAAATGATCTATTTCAACTAACTTTGTCCATCCAAAACGAACTTTGTACTTTGCTATGAAGTTCCACCAGGAATGAGTTTTCATGCAAAAACTGTCAATTTCAACTAACTTTGTCCATCCAAAACGAACTTTGTACTTTGCTATGAAGTTCCACCAGGAATGAGTTTTCATGCAAAAACTGTCTATTTCAACTAACTTTGTCCATCCAAAACGAACTTTGTACTTTGCTATGAAGTTCCACCAGGAATGAGTTTTCATGCAAAAACTGTCTATTTCAACTAACTTTGTCCATCCAAAACGAACTTTGTACTTTGCTATGAAGTTCCACCAGGAATGAGTTTTCATGCAAAAACTGTCTATTTCAACTAAATTGATCCATCCAAAACGAACTTTGTACTTTGCTATGAAGTTCCACCAGGAATGAGTTTTTATGCAAAAACTGTCTTTTTCAACTTAATTTGTCCATCCAAAACGAACTTTGTACTTTGCTATGAAGTTCCACCAGGAATGAGTTTTCATGCAAAAACTGTCTATTTCAACTTAATTCGTCCATCCAAAACGAACTTTGTACTTTGCTATGAAGTTCCACCAGGAATGAGTTTTCATGCAAAAACTGTCTATTTCAACTAACTTTGTCCATCCAAAACGAACTTTGTACTTTGCTATGAAGTTCCACCAGGAATGAGTTTTCATGCAAAAACTGTCTATTTCAACTTAATTCGTCCATCCAAAACGAACTTTGTACTTTGCTATGAAGTTCCACCAGGAATGAGTTTTCATGCAAAAACTGTCTATTTCAACTAACTTTGTCCATCCAAAACGAACTTTGTACTTTGCTATGAAGTTCCACCAGGAATGAGTTTTCATGCAAAAACTGTCTATTTTAACTAACTTTGTCCATCCAAAACGAACTTTGTACTTTGCTATGAAGTTCCACCAGGAATGAGTTTTCATGCAAAAACTGTCTATTTCAACTAAATTGATCCATCCAAAACGAACTTTGTACTTTGCTATGAAGTTCCACCAGGAATGAGTTTTTATGCAAAAACTGTCTATTTCAACTAAATTGATCCATCCAAAACGAACTTTGTACTTTGCTATGAAGTTCCACCAGGAATGAGTTTTCATGCAAAAATGATCTATTTCAACTAACTTTGTCCATCCAAAACGAACTTTGTACTTTGCTATGAAGTTCCACCAGGAATGAGTTTTCATGCAAAAATGATCTATTTCAACTAAATTGATCCATCCAAAACGAACTTTGTACTTTGCTATGAAGTTCCACCAGGAATGAGTTTTTATGCAAAAACTGTCTATTTCAACTAAATTGATCCATCCAAAACGAACTTTGTACTTTGCTATGAAGTTCCACCAGGAATGAGTTTTCATGCAAAAACTGTCTATTTCAACTAAATTGATCCATCCAAAACGAACTTTGTACTTTGCTATGAAGTTCCACCAGGAATGAGTTTTCATGCAAAAACTGTCTATTTCAACTAACTTTGTCCATCCAAAACGAACTTTGTACTTTGCTATGAAGTTCCACCAGGAATGAGTTTTCATGCAAAAACTGTCTATTTCAACTAACTTTGTCCATCCAAAACGAACTTTGTACTTTGCTATGAAGTTCCACCAGGAATGAGTTTTCATGCAAAAACTGTCTATTTCAACTAAATTGATCCATCCAAAACGAACTTTGTACTTTGCTATGAAGTTCCACCAGGACTGAGTTTTTATGCAAAAACTGTCTATTTCAACTAAATTGATCCATCCAAAACGAACTTTGTACTTTGCTATGAAGTTCCACCAGGAATGAGTTTTCATGCAAAAACTGTCTATTTCAACTAACTTTGTCCATCCAAAACGAACTTTGTACTTTGCTATGAAGTTCCACCAGGAATGAGTTTTCATGCAAAAACTGTCTATTTCAACTAACTTTGTCCATCCAAAACGAACTTTGTACTTTGCTATGAAGTTCCACCAGGAATGAGTTTTCATGCAAAAACTGTCTATTTCAACTAACTTTGTCCATCCAAAACGAACTTTGTACTTTGCTATGAAGTTCCACCAGGAATGAGTTTTCATGCAAAAACTGTCTATTTCAACTAAATTGATCCATCCAAAACGAACTTTGTACTTTGCTATGAAGTTCCACCAGGACTGAGTTTTTATGCAAAAACTGTCTATTTCAACTAAATTGATCCATCCAAAACGAACTTTGTACTTTGCTATGAAGTTCCACCAGGAATGAGTTTTCATGCAAAAACTGTCTATTTCAACTAACTTTGTCCATCCAAAACGAACTTTGTACTTTGCTATGAAGTTCCACCAGGAATGAGTTTTCATGCAAAAACTGTCTATTTCAACAAACTTTGTCCATCCAAAACGAACTTTGTACTTTGCTATGAAGTTCCACCAGGAATGAGTTTTCATGCAAAAACTGTCTATTTCAACTAACTTTGTCCATCCAAAACGAACTTTGTACTTTGCTATGAAGTTCCACCAGGAATGAGTTTTCATGCAAAAACTGTCTATTTCAACTAACTTTGTCCATCCAAAACGAACTTTGTACTTTGCTATGAAGTTCCACCAGGAATGAGTTTTCATGCAAAAACTGTCTATTTCAACTAAATTGATCCATCCAAAACGAACTTTGTACTTTGCTATGAAGTTCCACCAGGAATGAGTTTTTATGCAAAAACTGTCTATTTCAACTTAATTTGTCCATCCAAAACGAACTTTGTACTTTGCTATGAAGTTCCACCAGGAATGAGTTTTCATGCAAAAACTGTCTATTTCAACTAACTTTGTCCATCCAAAACGAACTTTGTACTTTGCTATGAAGTTCCACCAGGAATGAGTTTTCATGCAAAAACTGTCTATTTCAACTAAATTGATCCATCCAAAACGAACTTTGTACTTTGCTATGAAGTTCCACCAGGACTGAGTTTTTATGCAAAAACTGTCTATTTCAACTAAATTGATCCATCCAAAACGAACTTTGTACTTTGCTATGAAGTTCCACCAGGAATGAGTTTTCATGCAAAAACTGTCTATTTCAACTAACTTTGTCCATCCAAAACGAACTTTGTACTTTGCTATGAAGTTCCACCAGGAATGAGTTTTCATGCAAAAATTATCTATTTCAACTAACTTTGTCCATCCAAAACGAACTTTGTACTTTGCTATGAAGTTCCACCAGGAATGAGTTTTCATGCAAAAACTGTCTATTTCAACTAACTTTGTCCATCCAAAACGAACTTTGTACTTTGCTATGAAGTTCCACCAGGAATGAGTTTTTATGCAAAAACTGTCTATTTCAACTTAATTTGTCCATCCAAAACGAACTTTGTACTTTGCTATGAAGTTCCACCAGGAATGAGTTTTCATGCAAAAACTGTCTATTTCAACTAAATTGATCCATCCAAAACGAACTTTGTACTTTGCTATGAAGTTCCACCAGGAATGAGTTTTTATGCAAAAACTGTCTATTTCAACTTAATTTGTCCATCCAAAACGAACTTTGTACTTTGCTATGAAGTTCCACCAGGAATGAGTTTTCATGCAAAAACTGTCTATTTCAACTTAATTCGTCCATCCAAAACGAACTTTGTACTTTGCTATGAAGTTCCACCAGGAATGAGTTTTCATGCAAAAATTATCTATTTCAACTAACTTTGTCCATCCAAAACGAACTTTGTACTTTGCTATGAAGTTCCACCAGGAATGAGTTTTCATACAAAAACTGTCTATTTCAACTTAATTCGTCCATCCAAAACGAACTTTGTACTTTGCTATGAAGTTCCACCAGGAATGAGTTTTCATGCAAAAACTGTCTATTTCAACTAACTTTGTCCATCCAAAACGAACTTTGTACTTTGCTATGAAGTTCCACCAGGAATGAGTTTTCATGCAAAAACTGTCTATTTCAACTAACTTTGTCCATCCAAAACGAACTTTGTACTTTGCTATGAAGTTCCACCAGGAATGAGTTTTCATGCAAAAATTATCTATTTCAACTAACTTTGTCCATCCAAAACGAACTTTGTACTTTGCTATGAAGTTCCACCAGGAATGAGTTTTCATGCAAAAACTGTCTATTTCAACTAACTTTGTCCATCCAAAACGAACTTTGTACTTTGCTATGAAGTTCCACCAGGAATGAGTTTTTATGCAAAAACTGTCTATTTCAACTTAATTTGTCCATCCAAAACGAACTTTGTACTTTGCTATGAAGTTCCACCAGGAATGAGTTTTCATGCAAAAACTGTCTATTTCAACTTAATTCGTCCATCCAAAACGAACTTTGTACTTTGCTATGAAGTTCCACCAGGAATGAGTTTTCATGCAAAAATTATCTATTTCAACTAACTTTGTCCATCCAAAACGAACTTTGTACTTTGCTATGAAGTTCCACCAGGAATGAGTTTTCATGCAAAAACTGTCTATTTCAACTAAATTGATCCATCCAAAACGAACTTTGTACTTTGCTATGAAGTTCCACCAGGACTGAGTTTTTATGCAAAAACTGTCTATTTCAACTAAATTGATCCATCCAAAACGAACTTTGTACTTTGCTATGAAGTTCCACCAGGAATGAGTTTTCATGCAAAAACTGTCTATTTCAACTAACTTTGTCCATCCAAAACGAACTTTGTACTTTGCTATGAAGTTCCACCAGGAATGAGTTTTCATGCAAAAACTGTCTATTTCAACTAACTTTGTCCATCCAAAACGAACTTTGTACTTTGCTATGAAGTTCCACCAGGAATGAGTTTTCATGCAAAAACTGTCTATTTCAACTAACTTTGTCCATCCAAAACGAACTTTGTACTTTGCTATGAAGTTCCACCAGGAATGAGTTTTCATGCAAAAACTGTCTATTTCAACTAAATTGATCCATCCAAAACGAACTTTGTACTTTGCTATGAAGTTCCACCAGGAATGAGTTTTTATGCAAAAACTGTCTATTTCAACTTAATTCGTCCATCCAAAACGAACTTTGTACTTTGCTATGAAGTTCCACCAGGAATGAGTTTTCATGCAAAAACTGTCTATTTCAACTAAATTGATCCATCCAAAACGAACTTTGTACTTTGCTATGAAGTTCCACCAGGAATGAGTTTTCATGCAAAAACTGTCTATTTCAACTAAATTGATCCATCCAAAACGAACTTTGTACTTTGCTATGAAGTTCCACCAGGAATGAGTTTTCATGCAAAAACTGTCTATTTCAACTAACTTTGTCCATCCAAAACGAACTTTGTACTTTGCTATGAAGTTCCACCAGGAATGAGTTTTCATGCAAAAACTGTCTTTTTCAACTAACTTTGTCCATCCAAAACGAACTTTGTACTTTGCTATGAAGTTCCACCAGGAATGAGTTTTCATGCAAAAACTGTCTATTTCAACTAAATTGATCCATCCAAAACGAACTTTGTACTTTGCTATGAAGTTCCACCAGGAATGAGTTTTCATGCAAAAACTGTCTATTTCAACTAAATTGATCCATCCAAAACGAACTTTGTACTTTGCTATGAAGTTCCACCAGGAATGAGTTTTCATGCAAAAACTGTCTATTTCAACTAACTTTGTCCATCCAAAACGAACTTTGTACTTTGCTATGAAGTTCCACCAGGAATGAGTTTTCATGCAAAAACTGTCTATTTCAACTAAATTGATCCATCCAAAACGAACTTTGTACTTTGCTATGAAGTTCCACCAGGAATGAGTTTTCATGCAAAAATTATCTATTTCAACTAACTTTGTCCATCCAAAACGAACTTTGTACTTTGCTATGAAGTTCCACCAGGAATGAGTTTTCATGCAAAAACTGTCTTTTTCAACTAACTTTGTCCATCCAAAACGAACTTTGTACTTTGCTATGAAGTTCCACCAGGAATGAGTTTTTATGCAAAAACTGTCTATTTCAACTAAATTGATCCATCCAAAACGAACTTTGTACTTTGCTATGAAGTTCCACCAGGAATGAGTTTTCATGCAAAAATTATCTATTTCAACTAACTTTGTCCATCCAAAACGAACTTTGTACTTTGCTATGAAGTTCCACCAGGAATGAGTTTTCATGCAAAAACTGTCTATTTCAACTAACTTTGTAAATCCAAAACGAACTTTGTACTTTGCTATGAAGTTCCACCAGGAATGAGTTTTTATGCAAAAACTGTCTATTTCAACTAAATTGATCCATCCAAAACGAACTTTGTACTTTGCTATGAAGTTCCACCAGGAATGAGTTTTCATGCAAAAATTATCTATTTCAACTAACTTTGTCCATCCAAAACGAACTTTGTACTTTGCTATGAAGTTCCACCAGGAATGAGTTTTCATGCAAAAACTGTCTTTTTCAACTAACTTTGTCCATCCAAAACGAACTTTGTACTTTGCTATGAAGTTCCACCAGGAATGAGTTTTTATGCAAAAACTGTCTATTTCAACTAAATTGATCCATCCAAAACGAACTTTGTACTTTGCTATGAAGTTCCACCAGGAATGAGTTTTCATGCAAAAATTATCTATTTCAACTAACTTTGTCCATCCAAAACGAACTTTGTACTTTGCTATGAAGTTCCACCAGGAATGAGTTTTCATGCAAAAACTGTCTTTTTCAACTAACTTTGTCCATCCAAAACGAACTTTGTACTTTGCTATGAAGTTCCACCAGGAATGAGTTTTTATGCAAAAACTATCTATTTCAACTAAATTGATCCATCCAAAACGAACTTTGTACTTTGCTATGAAGTTCCACCAGGAATGAGTTTTCATGCAAAAATTATCTATTTCAACTAACTTTGTCCATCCAAAACGAACTTTGTACTTTGCTATGAAGTTCCACCAGGAATGAGTTTTCATGCAAAAACTGTCTATTTCAACTAACTTTGTAAATCCAAAACGAACTTTGTACTTTGCTATGAAGTTCCACCAGGAATGAGTTTTTATGCAAAAACTGTCTATTTCAACTAAATTGATCCATCCAAAACGAACTTTGTACTTTGCTATGAAGTTCCACCAGGAATGAGTTTTCATGCAAAAATTATCTATTTCAACTAACTTTGTCCATCCAAAACGAACTTTGTACTTTGCTATGAAGTTCCACCAGGAATGAGTTTTCATGCAAAAACTGTCTTTTTCAACTAACTTTGTCCATCCAAAACGAACTTTGTACTTTGCTATGAAGTTCCACCAGGAATGAGTTTTCATGCAAAAACTGTCTATTTCAACTAAATTGATCCATCCAAAACGAACTTTGTACTTTGCTATGAAGTTCCACCAGGAATGAGTTTTCATGCAAAAATTATCTATTTCAACTAACTTTGTCCATCCAAAACGAACTTTGTACTTTGCTATGAAGTTCCACCAGGAATGAGTTTTCATGCAAAAACTGTCTTTTTCAACTAACTTTGTCCATCCAAAACGAACTTTGTACTTTGCTATGAAGTTCCACCATGAATGAGTTTTTATGCAAAAACTGTCTATTTCAACTAAATTGATCCATCCAAAACGAACTTTGTACTTTGCTATGAAGTTCCACCAGGAATGAGTTTTCATGCAAAAATTATGTATTTCAACTAACTTTGTCCATCCAAAACGAACTTTGTACTTTGCTATGAAGTTCCACCAGGAATGAGTTTTCATGCAAAAACTGTCTATTTCAACTAACTTTGTAAATCCAAAACGAACTTTGTACTTTGCTATGAAGTTCCACCAGGAATGAGTTTTTATGCAAAAACTGTCTATTTCAACTAAATTGATCCATCCAAAACGAACTTTGTACTTTGCTATGAAGTTCCACCAGGAATGAGTTTTCATGCAAAAACTGTCTATTTCAACTAACTTTGTAAATCCAAAACGAACTTTGTACTTTGCTATGAAGTTCCACCAGGAATGAGTTTTCATGCAAAAACTGTCTATTTCAACTAACTTTGTCCATCCAAAACGAACTTTGTACTTTGCTATGAAGTTCCACCAGGAATGAGTTTTTATGCAAAAACTGTCTATTTCAACTAAATTGATCCATCCAAAACGAACTTTGTACTTTGCTATGAAGTTCCACCAGGAATGAGTTTTCATGCAAAAATTATCTATTTCAACTAACTTTGTCCATCCAAAACGAACTTTGTACTTTGCTATGAAGTTCCACCAGGAATGAGTTTTCATGCAAAAACTGTCTATTTCAACTAACTTTGTCCATCCAAAACGAACTTTGTACTTTGCTATGAAGTTCCACCAGGAATGAGTTTTCATGCAAAAACTGTCTATTTCAACTAACTTTGTCCATCCAAAACGAACTTTGTACTTTGCTATGAAGTTCCACCAGGAATGAGTTTTTATGCAAAAACTGTCTATTTCAACTAAATTGATCCATCCAAAACGAACTTTGTACTTTGCTATGAAGTTCCACCAGGAATGAGTTTTCATGCAAAAATTATCTATTTCAACTAACTTTGTCCATCCAAAACGAACTTTGTACTTTGCTATGAAGTTCCACCAGGAATGAGTTTTCATGCAAAAACTGTCTATTTCAACTAAATTGATCCATCCAAAACGAACTTTGTACTTTGCTATGAAGTTCCACCAGGAATGAGTTTTTATGCAAAAACTGTCTATTTCAACTTAATTCGTCCATCCAAAACGAACTTTGTACTTTGCTATGAAGTTCCACCAGGAATGAGTTTTCATGCAAAAACTGTCTATTTCAACTAACTTTGTCCATCCAAAACGAACTTTGTACTTTGCTATGAAGTTCCACCAGGAATGAGTTTTCATGCAAAAACTGTCTATTTCAACTAAATTGATCCATCCAAAACGAACTTTGTACTTTGCTATGAAGTTCCACCAGGAATGAGTTTTCATGCAAAAATTATCTATTTCAACTAACTTTGTCCATCCAAAACGAACTTTGTACTTTGCTATGAAGTTCCACCAGGAATGAGTTTTCATGCAAAAACTGTCTATTTCAACTAACTTTGTCCATCCAAAACGAACTTTGTACTTTGCTATGAAGTTCCACCAGGAATGAGTTTTCATGCAAAAACTGTCTATTTCAACTAACTTTGTCCATCCAAAACGAACTTTGTACTTTGCTATGAAGTTCCACCAGGAATGAGTTTTCATGCAAAAACTGTCTATTTCAACTAAATTGATCCATCCAAAACGAACTTTGTACTTTGCTATGAAGTTCCACCAGGAATGAGTTTTCATGCAAAAACTGTCTATTTCAACTAACTTTGTCCATCCAAAACGAACTTTGTACTTTGCTATGAAGTTCCACCAGGAATGAGTTTTCATGCAAAAACTGTCTATTTCAACTAACTTTGTCCATCCAAAACGAACTTTGTACTTTGCTATGAAGTTCCACCAGGAATGAGTTTTCATGCAAAAACTGTCTATTTCAACTAAATTGATCCATCCAAAACGAACTTTGTACTTTGCTATGAAGTTCCACCAGGAATGAGTTTTCATGCAAAAACTGTCTATTTCAACTAACTTTGTCCATCCAAAACGAACTTTGTACTTTGCTATGAAGTTCCACCAGGAATGAGTTTTCATGCAAAAACTGTCTATTTAAACTAACTTTGTCCATCCAAAACGAACTTTGTACTTTGCTATGAAGTTCCACCAGGAATGAGTTTTCATGCAAAAACTGTCTATTTCAACTAACTTTGTCCATCCAAAACGAACTTTGTACTTTGCTATGAAGTTCCACCAGGAATGAGTTTTCATGCAAAAACTGTCTATTTCAACTAAATTGATCCATCCAAAACGAACTTTGTACTTTGCTATGAAGTTCCACCAGGAATGAGTTTTTATGCAAAAACTGTCTATTTCAACTTAATTCGTCCATCCAAAACGAACTTTGTACTTTGCTATGAAGTTCCACCAGGAATGAGTTTTCATGCAAAAACTGTCTATTTCAACTAAATTGATCCATCCAAAACGAACTTTGTACTTTGCTATGAAGTTCCACCAGGAATGAGTTTTCATGCAAAAACTGTCTATTTCAACTAAATTGATCCATCCAAAACGAACTTTGTACTTTGCTATGAAGTTCCACCAGGAATGAGTTTTCATGCAAAAACTGTCTATTTCAACTAACTTTGTCCATCCAAAACGAACTTTGTACTTTGCTATGAAGTTCCACCAGGAATGAGTTTTCATGCAAAAACTGTCTTTTTCAACTAACTTTGTCCATCCAAAACGAACTTTGTACTTTGCTATGAAGTTCCACCAGGAATGAGTTTTCATGCAAAAACTGTCTATTTCAACTAAATTGATCCATCCAAAACGAACTTTGTACTTTGCTATGAAGTTCCACCAGGAATGAGTTTTCATGCAAAAACTGTCTATTTCAACTAAATTGATCCATCCAAAACGAACTTTGTACTTTGCTATGAAGTTCCACCAGGAATGAGTTTTCATGCAAAAACTGTCTATTTCAACTAACTTTGTCCATCCAAAACGAACTTTGTACTTTGCTATGAAGTTCCACCAGGAATGAGTTTTCATGCAAAAACTGTCTATTTCAACTAAATTGATCCATCCAAAACGAACTTTGTACTTTGCTATGAAGTTCCACCAGGAATGAGTTTTCATGCAAAAATTATCTATTTCAACTAACTTTGTCCATCCAAAACGAACTTTGTACTTTGCTATGAAGTTCCACCAGGAATGAGTTTTCATGCAAAAACTGTCTTTTTCAACTAACTTTGTCCATCCAAAACGAACTTTGTACTTTGCTATGAAGTTCCACCAGGAATGAGTTTTTATGCAAAAACTGTCTATTTCAACTAAATTGATCCATCCAAAACGAACTTTGTACTTTGCTATGAAGTTCCACCAGGAATGAGTTTTCATGCAAAAATTATCTATTTCAACTAACTTTGTCCATCCAAAACGAACTTTGTACTTTGCTATGAAGTTCCACCAGGAATGAGTTTTCATGCAAAAACTGTCTATTTCAACTAACTTTGTAAATCCAAAACGAACTTTGTACTTTGCTATGAAGTTCCACCAGGAATGAGTTTTTATGCAAAAACTGTCTATTTCAACTAAATTGATCCATCCAAAACGAACTTTGTACTTTGCTATGAAGTTCCACCAGGAATGAGTTTTCATGCAAAAATTATCTATTTCAACTAACTTTGTCCATCCAAAACGAACTTTGTACTTTGCTATGAAGTTCCACCAGGAATGAGTTTTCATGCAAAAACTGTCTTTTTCAACTAACTTTGTCCATCCAAAACGAACTTTGTACTTTGCTATGAAGTTCCACCAGGAATGAGTTTTTATGCAAAAACTGTCTATTTCAACTAAATTGATCCATCCAAAACGAACTTTGTACTTTGCTATGAAGTTCCACCAGGAATGAGTTTTCATGCAAAAACTGTCTTTTTCAACTAACTTTGTCCATCCAAAACGAACTTTGTACTTTGCTATGAAGTTCCACCAGGAATGAGTTTTTATGCAAAAACTATCTATTTCAACTAAATTGATCCATCCAAAACGAACTTTGTACTTTGCTATGAAGTTCCACCAGGAATGAGTTTTCATGCAAAAATTATCTATTTCAACTAACTTTGTCCATCCAAAACGAACTTTGTACTTTGCTATGAAGTTCCACCAGGAATGAGTTTTCATGCAAAAACTGTCTATTTCAACTAACTTTGTAAATCCAAAACGAACTTTGTACTTTGCTATGAAGTTCCACCAGGAATGAGTTTTTATGCAAAAACTGTCTATTTCAACTAAATTGATCCATCCAAAACGAACTTTGTACTTTGCTATGAAGTTCCACCAGGAATGAGTTTTCATGCAAAAATTATCTATTTCAACTAACTTTGTCCATCCAAAACGAACTTTGTACTTTGCTATGAAGTTCCACCAGGAATGAGTTTTCATGCAAAAACTGTCTTTTTCAACTAACTTTGTCCATCCAAAACGAACTTTGTACTTTGCTATGAAGTTCCACCAGGAATGAGTTTTTATGCAAAAACTGTCTATTTCAACTAAATTGATCCATCCAAAACGAACTTTGTACTTTGCTATGAAGTTCCACCAGGAATGAGTTTTCATGCAAAAATTATCTATTTCAACTAACTTTGTCCATCCAAAACGAACTTTGTACTTTGCTATGAAGTTCCACCAGGAATGAGTTTTCATGCAAAAACTGTCTTTTTCAACTAACTTTGTCCATCCAAAACGAACTTTGTACTTTGCTATGAAGTTCCACCAGGAATGAGTTTTCATGCAAAAACTGTCTATTTCAACTAAATTGATCCATCCAAAACGAACTTTGTACTTTGCTATGAAGTTCCACCAGGAATGAGTTTTCATGCAAAAATTATCTATTTCAACTAACTTTGTCCATCCAAAACGAACTTTGTACTTTGCTATGAAGTTCCACCAGGAATGAGTTTTCATGCAAAAACTGTCTTTTTCAACTAACTTTGTCCATCCAAAACGAACTTTGTACTTTGCTATGAAGTTCCACCATGAATGAGTTTTTATGCAAAAACTGTCTATTTCAACTAAATTGATCCATCCAAAACGAACTTTGTACTTTGCTATGAAGTTCCACCAGGAATGAGTTTTCATGCAAAAATTATGTATTTCAACTAACTTTGTCCATCCAAAACGAACTTTGTACTTTGCTATGAAGTTCCACCAGGAATGAGTTTTCATGCAAAAACTGTCTATTTCAACTAACTTTGTAAATCCAAAACGAACTTTGTACTTTGCTATGAAGTTCCACCAGGAATGAGTTTTTATGCAAAAACTGTCTATTTCAACTAAATTGATCCATCCAAAACGAACTTTGTACTTTGCTATGAAGTTCCACCAGGAATGAGTTTTCATGCAAAAACTGTCTATTTCAACTAACTTTGTAAATCCAAAACGAACTTTGTACTTTGCTATGAAGTTCCACCAGGAATGAGTTTTCATGCAAAAACTGTCTATTTCAACTAACTTTGTCCATCCAAAACGAACTTTGTACTTTGCTATGAAGTTCCACCAGGAATGAGTTTTTATGCAAAAACTGTCTATTTCAACTAAATTGATCCATCCAAAACGAACTTTGTACTTTGCTATGAAGTTCCACCAGGAATGAGTTTTTATGCAAAAACTGTCTATTTCAACTAACTTTGTCCATCCAAAACGAACTTTGTACTTTGCTATGAAGTTCCACCAGGAATGAGTTTTCATGCAAAAACTGTCTATTTCAACTAACTTTGTCCATCCAAAACGAACTTTGTACTTTGCTATGAAGTTCCACCAGGAATGAGTTTTCATGCAAAAACTGTCTTTTTCAACTAACTTTGTCCATCCAAAACGAACTTTGTACTTTGCTATGAAGTTCCACCAGGAATGAGTTTTCATGCAAAAACTGTCTATTTCAACTAAATTGATCCATCCAAAACGAACTTTGTACTTTGCTATGAAGTTCCACCAGGAATGAGTTTTCATGCAAAAACTGTCTATTTCAACTAAATTGATCCATCCAAAACGAACTTTGTACTTTGCTATGAAGTTCCACCAGGAATGAGTTTTCATGCAAAAACTGTCTATTTCAACTAACTTTGTCCATCCAAAACGAACTTTGTACTTTGCTATGAAGTTCCACCAGGAATGAGTTTTCATGCAAAAACTGTCTATTTCAACTAACTTTGTCCATCCAAAACGAACTTTGTACTTTGCTATGAAGTTCCACCAGGAATGAGTTTTCATGCAAAAATTATCTATTTCAACTAACTTTTTCCATCCAAAACGAACTTTGTACTTTGCTATGAAGTTCCACCAGGAATGAGTTTTCATGCAAAAACTGTCTTTTTCAACTAACTTTGTCCATCCAAAACGAACTTTGTACTTTGCTATGAAGTTCCACCAGGAATGAGTTTTTATGCAAAAACTGTCTATTTCAACTAAATTGATCCATCCAAAACGATCTTTGTACTTTGCTATGAAGTTCCACCAGGAATGAGTTTTCATGCAAAAATTATCTATTTCAACTAACTTTGTCCATCCAAAACGAACTTTGTACTTTGCTATGAAGTTCCACCAGGAATGAGTTTTCATGCAAAAACTGTCTATTTCAACTAACTTTGTAAATCCAAAACGAACTTTGTACTTTGCTATGAAGTTCCACCAGGAATGAGTTTTTATGCAAAAACTGTCTATTTCAACTAAATTGATCCATCCAAAACGATCTTTGTACTTTGCTATGAAGTTCCACCAGGAATGAGTTTTCATGCAAAAATTATCTATTTCAACTAACTTTGTCCATCCAAAACGAACTTTGTACTTTGCTATGAAGTTCCACCAGGAATGAGTTTTCATGCAAAAACTGTCTATTTCAACTAACTTTGTAAATCCAAAACGAACTTTGTACTTTGCTATGAAGTTCCACCAGGAATGAGTTTTCATGCAAAAACTGTCTATTTCAACTAACTTTGTCCATCCAAAACGAACTTTGTACTTTGCTATGAAGTTCCACCAGGAATGAGTTTTTATGCAAAAACTGTCTATTTCAACTAAATTGATCCATCCAAAACGAACTTTGTACTTTGCTATGAAGTTCCACCAGGAATGAGTTTTTATGCAAAAACTGTCTATTTCAACTAACTTTGTCCATCCAAAACGAACTTTGTACTTTGCTATGAAGTTCCACCAGGAATGAGTTTTCATGCAAAAACTGTCTATTTCAACTAACTTTGTCCATCCAAAACGAACTTTGTACTTTGCTATGAAGTTCCACCAGGAATGAGTTTTCATGCAAAAACTGTCTTTTTCAACTAACTTTGTCCATCCAAAACGAACTTTGTACTTTGCTATGAAGTTCCACCAGGAATGAGTTTTCATGCAAAAACTGTCTATTTCAACTAAATTGATCCATCCAAAACGAACTTTGTACTTTGCTATGAAGTTCCACCAGGAATGAGTTTTCATGCAAAAACTGTCTATTTCAACTAAATTGATCCATCCAAAACGAACTTTGTACTTTGCTATGAAGTTCCACCAGGAATGAGTTTTCATGCAAAAACTGTCTATTTCAACTAACTTTGTCCATCCAAAACGAACTTTGTACTTTGCTATGAAGTTCCACCAGGAATGAGTTTTCATGCAAAAACTGTCTATTTCAACTAAATTGATCCATCCAAAACGAACTTTGTACTTTGCTATGAAGTTCCACCAGGAATGAGTTTTCATGCAAAAACTGTCTATTTCAACTAACTTTGTCCATCCAAAACGAACTTTGTACTTTGCTATGAAGTTCCACCAGGAATGAGTTTTCATGCAAAAACTGTCTATTTCAACTAAATTGATCCATCCAAAACGAACTTTGTACTTTGCTATGAAGTTCCACCAGGAATGAGTTTTCATGCAAAAACTGTCTTTTTCAACTAACTTTGTCCATCCAAAACGAACTTTGTACTTTGCTATGAAGTTCCACCAGGAATGAGTTTTTATGCAAAAACTGTCTATTTCAACTAAATTGATCCATCCAAAACGAACTTTGTACTTTGCTATGAAGTTCCACCAGGAATGAGTTTTCATGCAAAAATTATCTATTTCAACTAACTTTGTCCATCCAAAACGAACTTTGTACTTTGCTATGAAGTTCCACCAGGAATGAGTTTTCATGCAAAAACTGTCTATTTCAACTAACTTTGTAAATCCAAAACGAACTTTGTACTTTGCTATGAAGTTCCACCAGGAATGAGTTTTTATGCAAAAACTGTCTATTTCAACTAAATTGATCCATCCAAAACGAACTTTGTACTTTGCTATGAAGTTCCACCAGGAATGAGTTTTCATGCAAAAATTATCTATTTCAACTAACTTTGTCCATCCAAAACGAACTTTGTACTTTGCTATGAAGTTCCACCAGGAATGAGTTTTCATGCAAAAACTGTCTTTTTCAACTAACTTTGTCCATCCAAAACGAACTTTGTACTTTGCTATGAAGTTCCACCAGGAATGAGTTTTTATGCAAAAACTGTCTATTTCAACTAAATTGATCCATCCAAAACGAACTTTGTACTTTGCTATGAAGTTCCACCAGGAATGAGTTTTCATGCAAAAATTATCTATTTCAACTAACTTTGTCCATCCAAAACGAACTTTGTACTTTGCTATGAAGTTCCACCAGGAATGAGTTTTCATGCAAAAACTGTCTTTTTCAACTAACTTTGTCCATCCAAAACGAACTTTGTACTTTGCTATGAAGTTCCACCAGGAATGAGTTTTTATGCAAAAACTGTCTATTTCAACTAAATTGATCCATCCAAAACGAACTTTGTACTTTGCTATGAAGTTCCACCAGGAATGAGTTTTTATGCAAAAACTGTCTATTTCAACTAAATTGATCCATCCAAAACGAACTTTGTACTTTGCTATGAAGTTCCACCAGGAATGAGTTTTCATGCAAAAACTGTCTATTTCAACTAACTTTGTCCATCCAAAACGAACTTTGTACTTTGCTATGAAGTTCCACCAGGAATGAGTTTTCATGCAAAAACTGTCTATTTCAACTAACTTTGTCCATCCAAAACGAACTTTGTACTTTGCTATGAAGTTCCACCAGGAATGAGTTTTCATGCAAAAACTGTCTATTTCAACTAAATTGATCCATCCAAAACGAACTTTGTACTTTGCTATGAAGTTCCACCAGGAATGAGTTTTTATGCAAAAACTGTCTATTTCAACTAAATTGATCCATCCAAAACGAACTTTGTACTTTGCTATGAAGTTCCACCAGGAATGAGTTTTCATGCAAAAATGATCTATTTCAACTAACTTTGTCCATCCAAAACGAACTTTGTACTTTGCTATGAAGTTCCACCAGGAATGAGTTTTCATGCAAAAACTGTCTATTTCAACTAACTTTGTCCATCCAAAACGAACTTTGTACTTTGCTATGAAGTTCCACCAGGAATGAGTTTTCATGCAAAAACTGTCTATTTCAACTAACTTTGTCCATCCAAAACGAACTTTGTACTTTGCTATGAAGTTCCACCAGGAATGAGTTTTCATGCAAAAACTGTCTATTTCAACTAAATTGATCCATCCAAAACGAACTTTGTACTTTGCTATGAAGTTCCACCAGGAATGAGTTTTCATGCAAAAATTATCTATTTCAACTAACTTTGTCCATCCAAAACGAACTTTGTACTTTGCTATGAAGTTCCACCAGGAATGAGTTTTCATGCAAAAACTGTCTATTTCAACTAACTTTGTCCATCCAAAACGAACTTTGTACTTTGCTATGAAGTTCCACCAGGAATGAGTTTTCATGCAAAAACTGTCTATTTCAACTACTTTGTCCATCCAAAACGAACTTTGTACTTTGCTATGAAGTTCCACCAGGAATGAGTTTTTATGCAAAAACTGTCTATTTCAACTTAATTTGTCCATCCAAAACGAACTTTGTACTTTGCTATGAAGTTCCACCAGGAATGAGTTTTCATGCAAAAACTGTCTATTTCAACTAACTTTGTCCATCCAAAACGAACTTTGTACTTTGCTATGAAGTTCCACCAGGAATGAGTTTTCATGCAAAAACTGTCTATTTCAACTAACTTTGTCCATCCAAAACGAACTTTGTACTTTGCTATGAAGTTCCACCAGGAATGAGTTTTCATACAAAAACTTTCTATTTCAACTTAATTCGTCCATCCAAAACGAACTTTGTACTTTGCTATGAAGTTCCACCAGGAATGAGTTTTCATGCAAAAACTGTCTATTTCAACTAACTTTGTCCATCCAAAACGAACTTTGTACTTTGCTATGAAGTTCCACCAGGAATGAGTTTTCATGCAAAAACTGTCTATTTCAACTAACTTTGTCCATCCAAAACGAACTTTGTACTTTGCTATGAAGTTCCACCAGGAATGAGTTTTCATGCAAAAATTATCTATTTCAACTAACTTTGTCCATCCAAAACGAACTTTGTACTTTGCTATGAAGTTCCACCAGGAATGAGTTTTCATGCAAAAACTGTCTATTTCAACTAACTTTGTCCATCCAAAACGAACTTTGTACTTTGCTATGAAGTTCCACCAGGAATGAGTTTTTATGCAAAAACTGTCTATTTCAACTAAATTGATCCATCCAAAACGAACTTTGTACTTTGCTATGAAGTTCCACCAGGAATGAGTTTTCATGCAAAAACTGTCTATTTCAACTAACTTTGTCCATCCAAAACGAACTTTGTACTTTGCTATGAAGTTCCACCAGGAATGAGTTTTCATACAAAAACTGTCTATTTCAACTTAATTCGTCCATCCAAAACGAACTTTGTACTTTGCTATGAAGTTCCACCAGGAATGAGTTTTCATGCAAAAACTGTCTATTTCAACTAACTTTGTCCATCCAAAACGAACTTTGTACTTTGCTATGAAGTTCCACCAGGAATGAGTTTTCATGCAAAAACTGTCTATTTCAACTAACTTTGTCCATCCAAAACGAACTTTGTACTTTGCTATGAAGTTCCACCAGGAATGAGTTTTCATACAAAAACTGTCTATTTCAACTTAATTCGTCCATCCAAAACGAACTTTGTACTTTGCTATGAAGTTCCACCAGGAATGAGTTTTCATGCAAAAACTGTCTATTTCAACTAAATTGATCCATCCAAAACGAACTTTGTACTTTGCTATGAAGTTCCACCAGGAATGAGTTTTTATGCAAAAACTGTCTATTTCAACTAAATTGATCCATCCAAAACGAACTTTGTACTTTGCTATGAAGTTCCACCAGGAATGAGTTTTCATGCAAAAATTATCTATTTCAACTAACTTTGTCCATCCAAAACGAACTTTGTACTTTGCTATGAAGTTCCACCAGGAATGAGTTTTCATGCAAAAACTGTCTTTTTCAACTAACTTTGTCCATCCAAAACGAACTTTGTACTTTGCTATGAAGTTCCACCAGGAATGAGTTTTTATGCAAAAACTGTCTATTTCAACTAAATTGATCCATCCAAAACGAACTTTGTACTTTGCTATGAAGTTCCACCAGGAATGAGTTTTCATGCAAAAATTATCTATTTCAACTAACTTTGTCCATCCAAAACGAACTTTGTACTTTGCTATGAAGTTCCACCAGGAATGAGTTTTCATGCAAAAACTGTCTATTTCAACTAACTTTGTAAATCCAAAACGAACTTTGTACTTTGCTATGAAGTTCCACCAGGAATGAGTTTTTATGCAAAAACTGTCTATTTCAACTAAATTGATCCATCCAAAACGAACTTTGTACTTTGCTATGAAGTTCCACCAGGAATGAGTTTTCATGCAAAAACTGTCTATTTCAACTAACTTTGTAAATCCAAAACGAACTTTGTACTTTGCTATGAAGTTCCACCAGGAATGAGTTTTCATGCAAAAACTGTCTATTTCAACTAACTTTGTCCATCCAAAACGAACTTTGTACTTTGCTATGAAGTTCCACCAGGAATGAGTTTTTATGCAAAAACTGTCTATTTCAACTAAATTGATCCATCCAAAACGAACTTTGTACTTTGCTATGAAGTTCCACCAGGAATGAGTTTTTATGCAAAAACTGTCTATTTCAACTAACTTTGTCCATCCAAAACGAACTTTGTACTTTGCTATGAAGTTCCACCAGGAATGAGTTTTCATGCAAAAACTGTCTATTTCAACTAACTTTGTCCATCCAAAACGAACTTTGTACTTTGCTATGAAGTTCCACCAGGAATGAGTTTTCATGCAAAAACTGTCTTTTTCAACTAACTTTGTCCATCCAAAACGAACTTTGTACTTTGCTATGAAGTTCCACCAGGAATGAGTTTTCATGCAAAAACTGTCTATTTCAACTAAATTGATCCATCCAAAACGAACTTTGTACTTTGCTATGAAGTTCCACCAGGAATGAGTTTTCATGCAAAAACTGTCTATTTCAACTAAATTGATCCATCCAAAACGAACTTTGTACTTTGCTATGAAGTTCCACCAGGAATGAGTTTTCATGCAAAAACTGTCTATTTCAACTAACTTTGTCCATCCAAAACGAACTTTGTACTTTGCTATGAAGTTCCACCAGGAATGAGTTTTCATGCAAAAACTGTCTATTTCAACTAACTTTGTCCATCCAAAACGAACTTTGTACTTTGCTATGAAGTTCCACCAGGAATGAGTTTTCATGCAAAAATTATCTATTTCAACTAACTTTGTCCATCCAAAACGAACTTTGTACTTTGCTATGAAGTTCCACCAGGAATGAGTTTTCATGCAAAAACTGTCTTTTTCAACTAACTTTGTCCATCCAAAACGAACTTTGTACTTTGCTATGAAGTTCCACCAGGAATGAGTTTTTATGCAAAAACTGTCTATTTCAACTAAATTGATCCATCCAAAACGAACTTTGTACTTTGCTATGAAGTTCCACCAGGAATGAGTTTTCATGCAAAAACTGTCTATTTCAACTAACTTTGTAAATCCAAAACGAACTTTGTACTTTGCTATGAAGTTCCACCAGGAATGAGTTTTTATGCAAAAACTGTCTATTTCAACTAAATTGATCCATCCAAAACGAACTTTGTACTTTGCTATGAAGTTCCACCAGGAATGAGTTTTCATGCAAAAACTGTCTATTTCAACTAACTTTGTAAATCCAAAACGAACTTTGTACTTTGCTATGAAGTTCCACCAGGAATGAGTTTTCATGCAAAAACTGTCTATTTCAACTAACTTTGTCCATCCAAAACGAACTTTGTACTTTGCTATGAAGTTCCACCAGGAATGAGTTTTTATGCAAAAACTGTCTATTTCAACTAAATTGATCCATCCAAAACGAACTTTGTACTTTGCTATGAAGTTCCACCAGGAATGAGTTTTTATGCAAAAACTGTCTATTTCAACTAACTTTGTCCATCCAAAACGAACTTTGTACTTTGCTATGAAGTTCCACCAGGAATGAGTTTTCATGCAAAAACTGTCTATTTCAACTAACTTTGTCCATCCAAAACGAACTTTGTACTTTGCTATGAAGTTCCACCAGGAATGAGTTTTCATGCAAAAACTGTCTTTTTCAACTAACTTTGTCCATCCAAAACGAACTTTGTACTTTGCTATGAAGTTCCACCAGGAATGAGTTTTCATGCAAAAACTGTCTATTTCAACTAAATTGATCCATCCAAAACGAACTTTGTACTTTGCTATGAAGTTCCACCAGGAATGAGTTTTCATGCAAAAACTGTCTATTTCAACTAAATTGATCCATCCAAAACGAACTTTGTACTTTGCTATGAAGTTCCACCAGGAATGAGTTTTCATGCAAAAACTGTCTATTTCAACTAACTTTGTCCATCCAAAACGAACTTTGTACTTTGCTATGAAGTTCCACCAGGAATGAGTTTTCATGCAAAAACTGTCTATTTCAACTAAATTGATCCATCCAAAACGAACTTTGTACTTTGCTATGAAGTTCCACCAGGAATGAGTTTTCATGCAAAAACTGTCTTTTTCAACTAACTTTGTCCATCCAAAACGAACTTTGTACTTTGCTATGAAGTTCCACCAGGAATGAGTTTTTATGCAAAAACTGTCTATTTCAACTAAATTGATCCATCCAAAACGAACTTTGTACTTTGCTATGAAGTTCCACCAGGAATGAGTTTTCATGCAAAAATTATCTATTTCAACTAACTTTGTCCATCCAAAACGAACTTTGTACTTTGCTATGAAGTTCCACCAGGAATGAGTTTTCATGCAAAAACTGTCTATTTCAACTAACTTTGTAAATCCAAAACGAACTTTGTACTTTGCTATGAAGTTCCACCAGGAATGAGTTTTTATGCAAAAACTGTCTATTTCAACTAAATTGATCCATCCAAAACGAACTTTGTACTTTGCTATGAAGTTCCACCAGGAATGAGTTTTCATGCAAAAATTATCTATTTCAACTAACTTTGTCCATCCAAAACGAACTTTGTACTTTGCTATGAAGTTCCACCAGGAATGAGTTTTCATGCAAAAACTGTCTTTTTCAACTAACTTTGTCCATCCAAAACGAACTTTGTACTTTGCTATGAAGTTCCACCAGGAATGAGTTTTTATGCAAAAACTGTCTATTTCAACTAAATTGATCCATCCAAAACGAACTTTGTACTTTGCTATGAAGTTCCACCAGGAATGAGTTTTCATGCAAAAATTATCTATTTCAACTAACTTTGTCCATCCAAAACGAACTTTGTACTTTGCTATGAAGTTCCACCAGGAATGAGTTTTCATGCAAAAACTGTCTATTTCAACTAACTTTGTAAATCCAAAACGAACTTTGTACTTTGCTATGAAGTTCCACCAGGAATGAGTTTTTATGCAAAAACTGTCTATTTCAACTAAATTGATCCATCCAAAACGAACTTTGTACTTTGCTATGAAGTTCCACCAGGAATGAGTTTTCATGCAAAAATTATCTATTTCAACTAACTTTGTCCATCCAAAACGAACTTTGTACTTTGCTATGAAGTTCCACCAGGAATGAGTTTTCATGCAAAAACTGTCTTTTTCAACTAACTTTGTCCATCCAAAACGAACTTTGTACTTTGCTATGAAGTTCCACCAGGAATGAGTTTTTATGCAAAAACTGTCTATTTCAACTAAATTGATCCATCCAAAACGAACTTTGTACTTTGCTATGAAGTTCCACCAGGAATGAGTTTTCATGCAAAAATTATCTATTTCAACTAACTTTGTCCATCCAAAACGAACTTTGTACTTTGCTATGAAGTTCCACCAGGAATGAGTTTTCATGCAAAAACTGTCTTTTTCAACTAACTTTGTCCATCCAAAACGAACTTTGTACTTTGCTATGAAGTTCCACCAGGAATGAGTTTTTATGCAAAAACTGTCTATTTCAACTAAATTGATCCATCCAAAACGAACTTTGTACTTTGCTATGAAGTTCCACCAGGAATGAGTTTTTATGCAAAAACTGTCTATTTCAACTAAATTGATCCATCCAAAACGAACTTTGTACTTTGCTATGAAGTTCCACCAGGAATGAGTTTTCATGCAAAAACTGTCTATTTCAACTAACTTTGTCCATCCAAAACGAACTTTGTACTTTGCTATGAAGTTCCACCAGGAATGAGTTTTCATGCAAAAACTGTCTATTTCAACTAACTTTGTCCATCCAAAACGAACTTTGTACTTTGCTATGAAGTTCCACCAGGAATGAGTTTTCATGCAAAAACTGTCTATTTCAACTAAATTGATCCATCCAAAACGAACTTTGTACTTTGCTATGAAGTTCCACCAGGAATGAGTTTTTATGCAAAAACTGTCTATTTCAACTAAATTGATCCATCCAAAACGAACTTTGTACTTTGCTATGAAGTTCCACCAGGAATGAGTTTTCATGCAAAAATGATCTATTTCAACTAACTTTGTCCATCCAAAACGAACTTTGTACTTTGCTATGAAGTTCCACCAGGAATGAGTTTTCATGCAAAAACTGTCTATTTCAACTAACTTTGTCCATCCAAAACGAACTTTGTACTTTGCTATGAAGTTCCACCAGGAATGAGTTTTCATGCAAAAACTGTCTATTTCAACTAACTTTGTCCATCCAAAACGAACTTTGTACTTTGCTATGAAGTTCCACCAGGAATGAGTTTTCATGCAAAAACTGTCTATTTCAACTAAATTGATCCATCCAAAACGAACTTTGTACTTTGCTATGAAGTTCCACCAGGAATGAGTTTTCATGCAAAAATTATCTATTTCAACTAACTTTGTCCATCCAAAACGAACTTTGTACTTTGCTATGAAGTTCCACCAGGAATGAGTTTTCATGCAAAAACTGTCTATTTCAACTAACTTTGTCCATCCAAAACGAACTTTGTACTTTGCTATGAAGTTCCACCAGGAATGAGTTTTCATGCAAAAACTGTCTATTTCAACTAAATTGATCCATCCAAAACGAACTTTGTACTTTGCTATGAAGTTCCACCAGGAATGAGTTTTTATGCAAAAACTGTCTATTTCAACTTAATTTAGTTAGTTCCAAAGTTAGTTGAAATAGACAGTTTTTGCATGAAAACTCATTCCTGGTGGAACTTTATAGCAAAGTACAAAGTTCGTTTTTAATGGACAAAGTTAGTTGAAATAGACAGTTTTTGCATGAAAACTCATTCCTGGTGGAACTTCATAGCAAAGTACAAAGTTCGTTTTGGATGGACAAAGTTAGTTGAAATAGACAGTTTTTGCATGAAAACTCATTCCTGGTGGAACTTCATAGCAAAGTACAAAGTTCGTTTTGGATGGACAAAGTTAGTTGAAATAGACAGTTTTTGCATGAAAACTCATTCCTGGTGGAACTTCATAGCAAAGTACAAAGTTCGTTTTGGATGGACGAATTAAGTTGAAATAGACAGTTTTTGCATGAAAACTCATTCCTTGTGGAACTTCATAGCAAAGTACAAAGTTCGTTTTGGATGGACAAAGTTAGTTGAAATAGACAGTTTTTGCATGAAAACTCATTCCTGGTGGAACTTCATAGCAAAGTACAAAGTTCGTTCTTAATGGACAAAGTTAGTTGAAATAGACAGTTTTTGCATGAAAACTCATTCCTGGTGGAACTTCATAGCAAAGTACAAAGTTCGTTTTGGATGGACAAAGTTAGTTGAAATAGACAGTTTTTGCATGAAAACTCATTCCTGGTGGAACTTCATAGCAAAGTACAAAGTTCGTTTTGGATGGACAAAGTTAGTTGAAATAGATAATTTTTGCATGAAAACTCATTCCTGGTGGAACTTCATAGCAAAGTACAAAGTTCGTTTTGGATGGACGAATTAAGTTGAAATAGACAGTTTTTGCATGAAAACTCATTCCTTGTGGAACTTCATAGCAAAGTACAAAGTTCGTTTTGGATGGACAAAGTTAGTTGAAATAGACAGTTTTTGCATGAAAACTCATTCCTGGTGGAACTTTATAGCAAAGTACAAAGTTCGTTTTTAATGGACAAAGTTAGTTGAAATAGACAGTTTTTGCATGAAAACTCATTCCTGGTGGAACTTCATAGCAAAGTACAAAGTTCGTTTTGGATGGACAAAGTTAGTTGAAATAGACAGTTTTTGCATGAAAACTCATTCCTGGTGGAACTTCATAGCAAAGTACAAAGTTCGTTTTGGATGGACAAAGTTAGTTGAAATAGATAATTTTTGCATGCAAACTCATTCCTGGTGGAACTTCATAGCAAAGTACAAAGTTCGTTTTGGATGGACGAATTAAGTTGAAATAGACAGTTTTTGCATGAAAACTCATTCCTGGTGGAACTTCATAGCAAAGTACAAAGTTCGTTTTGGATGGATCAATTTAGTTGAAATAGACAGTTTTTGCATGAAAACTCATTCCTGGTGGAACTTCATAGCAAAGTACAAAGTTCGTTTTGGATGGACAAAGTTAGTTGAAATAGACAGTTTTTGCATGAAAACTCATTCCTGGTGGAACTTCATAGCAAAGTACAAAGTTCGTTTTGGATGGACAAAGTTAGTTGAAATAGACAGTTTTTGCATGAAAACTCATTCCTGGTGGAACTTCATAGCAAAATACAAAGTTCGTTTTGGATGGACAAAGTTAGTTGAAATAGACAGTTTTTGCATGAAAACTCATTCCTGGTGGAACTTCATAGCAAAGTACAAAGTTCGTTTTGGATGGACAAAGTTAGTTGAAATAGACAGTTTTTGCATGAAAACTCATTCCTGGTGGAACTTCATAGCAAAGTACAAAGTTCGTTTTGGATGGACAAAGTTAGTTGAAATAGACAGTTTTGCATGAAAACTCATTCCTGGTGGAACTTCTTAGCAAAGTACAAAGTTCGTTTTGGATGGACAAAGTTAGTTGAAATAGATAATTTTTGCATGAAAACTCATTCCTGGTGGAACTTCATAGCAAAGTACAAAGTTCGTTTTGGATGGACGAATTAAGTTGAAATAGACAGTTTTTGCATGAAAACTCATTCCTGGTGGAACTTCATAGCAAAGTACAAAGTTCGTTTTGGATGGACAAAGTTAGTTGAAATAGACAGTTTTTGCATGAAAACTCATTCCTGGTGGAACTTCATAGCAAAGTACAAAGTTCGTTTTGGATGGACGAATTAAGTTGAAATAGACAGTTTTTGCATGAAAACTCATTCCTGGTGGAACTTCATAGCAAAGTACAAAGTTCGTTTTGGATGGACAAAGTTAGTTGAAATAGACAGTTTTTGCATGAAAACTCATTCCTGGTGGAACTTCATAGCAAAGTACAAAGTTCGTTTTGGATGGACGAATTAAGTTGAAATAGACAGTTTGTGCATGAAAACTCATTCCTGGTGGAACTTCATAGCAAAGTACAAAGTTCGTTTTGGATGGACGAATTAAGTTGAAATAGACAGTTTTTGCATGAAAACTCATTCCTGGTGGAACTTTATAGCAAAGTACAAAGTTCGTTTTTAATGGACAAAGTTAGTTGAAATAGACAGTTTTTGCATGAAAACTCATTCCTGGTGGAACTTCATAGCAAAGTACAAAGTTCGTTTTGGATGGACAAAGTTAGTTGAAATAGACAGTTTTTGCATGAAAACTCATTCCTGGTGGAACTTCATAGCAAAGTACAAAGTTCGTTTTGGATGGACAAAGTTAGTTGAAATAGATAATTTTTGCATGAAAACTCATTCCTGGTGGAACTTCATAGCAAAGTACAAAGTTCGTTTTGGATGGACGAATTAAGTTGAAATAGACAGTTTTTGCATGAAAACTCATTCCTTGTGGAACTTCATAGCAAAGTACAAAGTTCGTTTTGGATGGACAAAGTTAGTTGAAATAGACAGTTTTTGCATGAAAACTCATTCCTGGTGGAACTTCATAGCAAAGTACAAAGTTCGTTTTGGATGGACAAAGTTAGTTGAAATAGACAGTTTTTGCATGAAAACTCATTCCTGGTGGAACTTCATAGCAAAGTACAAAGTTCGTTTTGGATGGACGAATTAAGTTGAAATAGACAGTTTTTGCATGAAAACTCATTCCTGGTGGAACTTCATAGCAAAGTACAAAGTTCGTTTTGGATGGACAAAGTTAGTTGAAATAGACAGTTTTTGCATAAAAACTCATTCCTGGTGGAACTTCATAGCAAAGTACAAAGTTCGTTTTGGATGGACGAATTAAGTTGAAATAGACAGTTTTTGCATGAAAACTCATTCCTGGTGGAACTTCATAGCAAAGTACAAAGTTCGTTTTGGATGGACGAATTAAGTTGAAATAGACAGTTTTTGCATAAAAACTCATTCCTGGTGGAACTTCATAGCAAAGTACAAAGTTCGTTTTGGATGGACAAAGTTAGTTGAAATAGACAGTTTTTGCATGAAAACTCATTCCTGGTGGAACTTCATAGCAAAGTACAAAGTTCGTTTTGGATGGATCAATTTAGTTGAAATAGACAGTTTTTGCATGAAAACTCATTCCTGGTGGAACTTCATAGCAAAGTACAAAGTTCGTTTTGGATGGACAAAGTTAGTTGAAATAGACAGTTTTTGCATGAAAACTCATTCCTGGTGGAACTTCATAGCAAAGTACAAAGTTCGTTTTGGATGGACAAAGTTAGTTGAAATAGACAGTTTTTGCATGAAAACTCATTCCTGGTGGAACTTCATAGCAAAGTACAAAGTTCGTTTTGGATGGACGAATTAAGTTGAAATAGACAGTTTTTGCATGAAAACTCATTCCTGGTGGAACTTCATAGCAAAGTACAAAGTTCGTTTTGGATGGACAAAGTTAGTTGAAATAGACAGTTTTTGCATAAAAACTCATTCCTGGTGGAACTTCATAGCAAAGTACAAAGTTCGTTTTGGATGGATCAATTTAGTTGAAATAGACAGTTTTTGCATGAAAACTCATTCCTGGTGGAACTTCATAGCAAAGTACAAAGTTCGTTTTGGATGGACAAAGTTAGTTGAAATAGACAGTTTTTGCATAAAAACTCATTCCTGGTGGAACTTCATAGCAAAGTACAAAGTTCGTTTTGGATGGATCAATTTAGTTGAAATAGACAGTTTTTGCATGAAAACTCATTCCTGGTGGAACTTCATAGCAAAGTACAAAGTTCGTTTTGGATGGACAAAGTTAGTTGAAATAGACAGTTTTTGCATGAAAACTCATTCCTGGTGGAACTTCATAGCAAAGTACAAAGTTCGTTTTGGATGGACAAAGTTAGTTGAAATAGACAGTTTTTGCATGAAAACTCATTCCTGGTGGAACTTCATAGCAAAGTACAAAGTTCGTTTTGGATGGACAAAGTTAGTTGAAATAGACAGTTTTTGCATGAAAACTCATTCCTGGTGGAACTTCATAGCAAAGTACAAAGTTCGTGTTTGATTTACAAAGTTAGTTGAAATAGACAGTTTTTGCATAAAAAACTCATTCCTGGTGGAACTTCATAGCAAAGTACAAAGTTCGTTTTGGATGGACGAATTAAGTTGAAATAGACAGTTTTTGCATAAAAACTCATTCCTGGTGGAACTTCATAGCAAAGTACAAAGTTCGTTTTGGATGGACAAAGTTAGTTGAAATAGACAGTTTTTGCATGAAAACTCATTCCTGGTGGAACTTCATAGCAAAGTACAAAGTTCGTTTTGGATGGATCAATTTAGTTGAAATAGACAGTTTTTGCATGAAAACTCATTCCTGGTGGAACTTCATAGCAAAGTACAAAGTTCGTTTTGGATGGACAAAGTTAGTTGAAATAGACAGTTTTTGCATAAAAACTCATTCCTGGTGGAACTTCATAGCAAAGTACAAAGTTCGTTTTGGATGGACGAATTAAGTTGAAATAGACAGTTTGTGCATGAAAACTCATTCCTGGTGGAACTTCATAGCAAAGTACAAAGTTCGTTTTGGATGGACGAATTAAGTTGAAATAGACAGTTTTTGCATGAAAACTCATTCCTGGTGGAACTTTATAGCAAAGTACAAAGTTCGTTTTTAATGGACAAAGTTAGTTGAAATAGACAGTTTTTGCATGAAAACTCATTCCTGGTGGAACTTCATAGCAAAGTACAAAGTTCGTTTTGGATGGACAAAGTTAGTTGAAATAGACAGTTTTTGCATGAAAACTCATTCCTGGTGGAACTTCATAGCAAAGTACAAAGTTCGTTTTGGATGGACAAAGTTAGTTGAAATAGATAATTTTTGCATGAAAACTCATTCCTGGTGGAACTTCATAGCAAAGTACAAAGTTCGTTTTGGATGGACGAATTAAGTTGAAATAGACAGTTTTTGCATGAAAACTCATTCCTTGTGGAACTTCATAGCAAAGTACAAAGTTCGTTTTGGATGGACAAAGTTAGTTGAAATAGACAGTTTTTGCATGAAAACTCATTCCTGGTGGAACTTCATAGCAAAGTACAAAGTTCGTTTTGGATGGACAAAGTTAGTTGAAATAGACAGTTTTTGCATGAAAACTCATTCCTGGTGGAACTTCATAGCAAAGTACAAAGTTCGTTTTGGATGGACGAATTAAGTTGAAATAGACAGTTTTTGCATGAAAACTCATTCCTGGTGGAACTTCATAGCAAAGTACAAAGTTCGTTTTGGATGGACAAAGTTAGTTGAAATAGACAGTTTTTGCATAAAAACTCATTCCTGGTGGAACTTCATAGCAAAGTACAAAGTTCGTTTTGGATGGATCAATTTAGTTGAAATAGACAGTTTTTGCATGAAAACTCATTCCTGGTGGAACTTCATAGCAAAGTACAAAGTTCGTTTTGGATGGACAAAGTTAGTTGAAATAGACAGTTTTTGCATAAAAACTCATTCCTGGTGGAACTTCATAGCAAAGTACAAAGTTCGTTTTGGATGGATCAATTTAGTTGAAATAGACAGTTTTTGCATGAAAACTCATTCCTGGTGGAACTTCATAGCAAAGTACAAAGTTCGTGTTTGATTTACAAAGTTAGTTGAAATAGACAGTTTTTGCATAAAAACTCATTCCTGGTGGAACTTCATAGCAAAGTACAAAGTTCGTTTTGGATGGACGAATTAAGTTGAAATAGACAGTTTTTGCATAAAAACTCATTCCTGGTGGAACTTCATAGCAAAGTACAAAGTTCGTTTTGGATGGACAAAGTTAGTTGAAATAGACAGTTTTTGCATGAAAACTCATTCCTGGTGGAACTTCATAGCAAAGTACAAAGTTCGTTTAGGATGGACAAAGTTAGTTGAAATAGACAGTTTTTGCATGAAAACTCATTCCTGGTGGAACTTCATAGCAAAGTACAAAGTTCGTTTTGGATGGACAAAGTTAGTTGAAATAGATAATTTTTGCATGAAAACTCATTCCTGGTGGAACTTCATAGCAAAGTACAAAGTTCGTTTTGGATGGACGAATTAAGTTGAAATAGACAGTTTTTGCATAAAAACTCATTCCTGATGGAACTTCATAGCAAAGTACAAAGTTCGTTTTGGATGGACAAAGTTAGTTGAAATAGACAGTTTTTGCATGAAAACTCATTCCTGGTGGAACTTCATAGCAAAGTACAAAGTTCGTTTTGGATGGACAAAGTTAGTTGAAATAGACAGTTTTTGCATGAAAACTCATTCCTGGTGGAACTTCATAGCAAAGTACAAAGTTCGTTTTGGATGGACAAAGTTAGTTGAAATAGACAGTTTTTGCATGAAAACTCATTCCTGGTGGAACTTCATAGCAAAGTACAAAGTTCGTTTTGGATGGACAAAGTTAGTTGAAATAGACAGTTTTTGCATGAAAACTCATTCCTGGTGGAACTTCATAGCAAAGTACAAAGTTCGTTTTGGATGGACAAAGTTAGTTGAAATAGACAGTTTTTGCATAAAAACTCATTCCTGGTGGAACTTCATAGCAAAGTACAAAGTTCGTTTTGGATGGATCAATTTAGTTGAAATAGACAGTTTTTGCATGAAAACTCATTCCTGGTGGAACTTCATAGCAAAGTACAAAGTTCGTTTTGGATGGACAAAGTTAGTTGAAATAGACAGTTTTTGCATGAAAACTCATTCCTGGTGGAACTTCATAGCAAAGTACAAAGTTCGTTTTGGATGGACAAAGTTAGTTGAAATAGACAGTTTTTGCATGAAAACTCATTCCTGGTGGAACTTCATAGCAAAGTACAAAGTTCGTTTTGGATGGACAAAGTTAGTTGAAATAGACAGTTTTTGCATAAAAACTCATTCCTGGTGGAACTTCATAGCAAAGTACAAAGTTCGTTTTGGATGGACAAAGTTAGTTGAAATAGACAGTTTTTGCATGAAAACTCATTCCTGGTGGAACTTCATAGCAAAGTACAAAGTTCGTTTTGGATGGACGAATTAAGTTGAAATAGACAGTTTTTGCATAAAAACTCATTCCTGGTGGAACTTCATAGCAAAGTACAAAGTTCGTTTTGGATGGACGAATTAAGTTGAAATAGACAGTTTTTGCATGAAAACTCATTCTGGTGGAACTTCATAGCAAAGTACAAAGTTCGTTTTGGATGGACAAAGTTAGTTGAAATAGACAGTTTTTGCATGAAAACTCATTCCTGGTGGAACTTCATAGCAAAGTACAAAGTTCGTTTTGGATGGACAAAGTTAGTTGAAATAGACAGTTTTTGCATGAAAACTCATTCCTGGTGGAACTTCATAGCAAAGTACAAAGTTCGTTTTGGATGGACGAATTAAGTTGAAATAGACAGTTTTTGCATGAAAACTCATTCCTGGTGGAACTTCATAGCAAAGTACAAAGTTCGTTTTGGATGGACGAATTTAGTTGAAATAGACAGTTTTTGCATGAAAACTCATTCCTGGTGGAACTTCATAGCAAAGTACAAAGTTCGTTTTGGATGGACAAAGTTAGTTGAAATAGACAGTTTTTGCATGAAAACTCATTCCTGGTGGAACTTCATAGCAAAGTACAAAGTTCGTTTTGGATGGACAAAGTTAGTTGAAATAGACAGTTTTTGCATAAAAACTCATTCCTGGTGGAACTTCATAGCAAAGTACAAAGTTCGTTTTGGATGGACGAATTAAGTTGAAATAGACAGTTTTTGTATGAAAACTCATTCCTGGTGGAACTTCATAACAAAGTACAAAGTTCGTTTTGGATGGACAAAGTTAGTTGAAATAGACAGTTTTTGCATAAAAACTCATTCCTGGTGGAACTTCATAGCAAAGTACAAAGTTCGTTTTGGATGGACGAATTTAGTTGAAATAGACAGTTTTTGCATGAAAACTCATTCCTGGTGGAACTTCATAGCAAAGTACAAAGTTCGTTTTGGATGGACAAAGTTAGTTGAAATAGACAGTTTTTGCATGAAAACTCATTCCTGGTGGAACTTCATAGCAAAGTACAAAGTTCGTTTTGGATGGACAAAGTTAGTTGAAATAGACAGTTTTTGCATGAAAACTCATTCCTGGTGGAACTTCATAGCAAAGTACAAAGTTCGTTTTGGATGGACGAATTAAGTTGAAATAGACAGTTTTTGTATGAAAACTCATTCCTGGTGGAACTTCATAGTAAAGTACAAAGTTCGTTTTGGATGGACAAAGTTAGTTGAAATAGACAGTTTTTGCATGAAAACTCATTCCAGGTGGAACTTCATAGCAAAGTACAAAGTTCGTTTTGGATGGATCAATTTAGTTGAAATAGACAGTTTTTGCATAAAAACTCATTCCTGGTGGAACTTCATAGCAAAGTACAAAGTTCGTTTTGGATGGACAAAGTTAGTTGAAATAGATAATTTTTGCATGAAAACTCATTCCTGGTGGAACTTCATAGCAAAGTACAAAGTTCGTTTTGGATGGACGAATTAAGTTGAAATAGACAGTTTTTGCATAAAAACTCATTCCTGGTGGAACTTCATAGCAAAGTACAAAGTTCGTTTTGGATGGATCAATTTAGTTGAAATAGACAGTTTTTGCATGAAAACTCATTCCTGGTGGAACTTCATAGCAAAGTACAAAGTTCGTTTTGGATGGACAAAGTTAGTTGAAATAGACAGTTTTTGCATGAAAACTCATTCCTGGTGGAACTTCATAGCAAAGTACAAAGTTCGTTTTGGATGGACAAAGTTAGTTGAAATAGACAGTTTTTGCATGAAAACTCATTCCTTGTGGAACTTCATAGCAAAGTACAAAGTTCGTTTTGGATGGACAAAGTTAGTTGAAATAGACAGTTTTTGCATGAAAACTCATTCCTGGTGGAACTTCATAGCAAAGTACAAAGTTCGTTTTGGATGGACAAAGTTAGTTGAAATAGACAGTTTTTGCATGAAAACTCATTCCTGGTGGAACTTCATAGCAAAGTACAAAGTTCGTTTTGGATGGACGAATTAAGTTGAAATAGACAGTTTTTGCATGAAAACTCATTCCTGGTGGAACTTCATAGCAAAGTACAAAGTTCGTTTTGGATGGACAAAGTTAGTTGAAATAGACAGTTTTTGCATGAAAACTCATTCCTGGTGGAACTTCATAGCAAAGTACAAAGTTCGTTTTGGATGGACAAAGTTAGTTGAAATAGACAGTTTTTGCATAAAAACTCATTCCTGGTGGAACTTCATAGCAAAGTACAAAGTTCGTTTTGGATGGACGAATTAAGTTGAAATAGACAGTTTTTGTATGAAAACTCATTCCTGGTGGAACTTCATAGTAAAGTACAAAGTTCGTTTTGGATGGACAAAGTTAGTTGAAATAGACAGTTTTTGCATGAAAACTCATTCCAGGTGGAACTTCATAGCAAAGTACAAAGTTCGTTTTGGATGGATCAATTTAGTTGAAATAGACAGTTTTTGCATAAAAACTCATTCCTGGTGGAACTTCATAGCAAAGTACAAAGTTCGTTTTGGATGGTCGAATTAAGTTGAAACAGACAGTTTTTGCATGAAAACTCATTCCTGGTGGAACTTCATAGCAAAGTACAAAGTTCGTTTTGGATGGACGAATTAAGTTGAAATAGACAGTTTTTGCATAAAAACTCATTCCTGGTGGAACTTCATAGCAAAGTACAAAGTTCGTTTTGGATGGATCAATTTAGTTGAAATAGACAGTTTTTGCATGAAAACTCATTCCTGGTGGAACTTCATAGCAAAGTACAAAGTTCGTTTTGGATGGACAAAGTAAGTTGAAATAGACAGTTTTTGCATGAAAACTCATTCCTGGTGGAACTTCATAGCAAAGTACAAAGTTCGTTTTGGATGGACGAATTAAGTTGAAATAGACATTTTTTGCATAAAAACTCATTCCTGGTGGAACTTCATAGCAAAGTACAAAGTTCGTTTTGGATGGACAAAGTTAGTTGAAATAGACAGTTTTTGCATGAAAACTCATTCCTGGTGGAACTTCATAGCAAAGTACAAAGTTCGTTTTGGATGGACAAAGTTAGTTGAAATAGACAGTTTTTGCATGAAAACTCATTCCTGGTGGAACTTCATAGCAAAGTACAAAGTTCGTTTTGGATGGACAAAGTTAGTTGAAATAGACAGTTTTTGCATGAAAACTCATTCCTGGTGGAACTTCATAGCAAAGTACAAAGTTCGTTTTGGATGGACAAAGTTAGTTGAAATAGACAGTTTTTGCATGAAAACTCATTCCTGGTGGAACTTCATAGCAAAGTACAAAGTTCGTTTTGGATGGACAAAGTTAGTTGAAATAGACAGTTTTTGCATGAAAACTCATTCCTGGTGGAACTTCATAGCAAAGTACAAAGTTCGTTTTGGATGGACAAAGTTAGTTGAAATAGACAGTTTTTGCATAAAAACTCATTCCTGGTGGAACTTCATAGTAAAGTACAAAGTTCGTTTTGGATGGACAAAGTTAGTTGAAATAGACAGTTTTTGCATGAAAACTCATTCCAGGTGGAACTTCATAGCAAAGTACAAAGTTCGTTTTGGATTTACAAAGTTAGTTGAAATAGACAGTTTTTGCATAAAAACTCATTCCTGGTGGAACTTCATAGCAAAGTACAAAGTTCGTTTTGGATGGACGAATTAAGTTGAAATAGACAGTTTTTCATGAAAACTCATTCCTGGTGGAACTTCATAGCAAAGTACAAAGTTCGTTTTGGATGGACGAATTAAGTTGAAATAGACAGTTTTTGCATAAAAACTCATTCCTGGTGGAACTTCATAGCAAAGTACAAAGTTCGTTTTGGATGGACAAAGTTAGTTGAAATAGACAGTTTTTGCATGAAAACTCATTCCTGGTGGAACTTCATAGCAAAGTACAAAGTTCGTTTTGGATGGACAAAGTTAGTTGAAATAGACAGTTTTTGCATGAAAACTCATTCCTGGTGGAACTTCATAGCAAAGTACAAAGTTCGTTTTGGATGGACGAATTAAGTTGAAATAGACAGTTTTTGCATGAAAACTCATTCCTGGTGGAACTTCATAGCAAAGTACAAAGTTCGTTTTGGATGGACAAAGTTAGTTGAAATAGACAGTTTTTGCATAAAAACTCATTCCTGGTGGAACTTCATAGCAAAGTACAAAGTTCGTTTTGGATGGACGAATTAAGTTGAAATAGACAGTTTTTGTATGAAAACTCATTCCTGGTGGAACTTCATAGCAAAGTACAAAATTCGTTTTGGATGGACAAAGTTAGTTGAAATAGACAGTTTTTGCATGAAAACTCATTCCTGGTGGAACTTCATAGCAAAGTACAAAATTCGTTTTGGATGAACAAAGTTAGTTGAAATAGACAGTTTTTGCATGAAAACTCATTCCTGGTGGAACTTCATAGCAAAGTACAAAATTCGTTTTGGATGAACAAAGTTAGTTGAAATAGACAGTTTTTGCATGAAAACTCATTCCTGGTGGAACTTCATAGCAAAGTACAAAGTTCGTTTTGGATGGACAAAGTTAGTTGAAATAGACAGTTTTTGCATGAAAACTCATTCCTGGTGGAACTTCATAGCAAAGTACAAAGTTCGTTTTGGATGGACAAAGTTAGTTGAAATAGACAGTTTTTGCATAAAAACTCATTCCTGGTGGAACTTCATAGCAAAGTACAAAGTTCGTTTTGGATGGACGATTTAAGTTGAAATAGACAGTTTTTGTATGAAAACTCATTCCTGGTGGAACTTCATAGTAAAGTACAAAGTTCGTTTTGGATGGACAAAGTTAGTTGAAATAGACAGTTTTTGCATGAAAACTCATTCCTGGTGGAACTTCATAGCAAAGTACAAAGTTCGTTTTGGATGGACAAAGTTAGTTGAAATAGACAGTTTTTGCATGAAAACTCATTCCTGGTGGAACTTCATAGCAAAGTACAAAGTTCGTTTTGGATGGACAAAGTTAGTTGAAATAGATAATTTTTGCATGAAAACTCATTCCTGGTGGAACTTCATAGCAAAGTACAAAGTTCGTTTTGGATGGACAAAGTTAGTTGAAATAGACAGTTTTTGCATGAAAACTCATTCCTGGTGGAACTTCATAGCAAAGTACAAAGTTCGTTTTGGATGGATCAATTTAGTTGAAATATACAGTTTTTGCATGAAAACTCATTCCTGGTGGAACTTCATAGCAAAGTACAAAGTTCGTTTTGGATGGACAAAGTTAGTTGAAATAGACAGTTTTTGCATGAAAACTCATTCCTGGTGGAACTTCATAGCAAAGTACAAAGTTCGTTTTGGATGGATCAATTTAGTTGAAATAGACAGTTTTTGCATGAAAACTCATTCCTGGTGGAACTTCATAGCAAAGTACAAAGTTCGTTTTGGATGGACAAAGTTAGTTGAAATAGACAGTTTTTGCATGAAAACTCATTCCTGGTGGAACTTCATAGCAAAGTACAAAGTTCGTTTTGGATGGACAAAGTTAGTTGAAATAGACAGTTTTTGCATGAAAACTCATTCCTGTGGAACTTCATAGCAAAGTACAAAGTTCGTTTTGGATGGACGAATTAAGTTGAAATAGACAGTTTTTGCATGAAAACTCATTCCTGGTGGAACTTCATAGCAAAGTACAAAGTTCGTTTTGGATGGACAAAGTTAGTTGAAATAGACAGTTTTTGCATAAAAACTCATTCCTGGTGGAACTTCATAGCAAAGTACAAAGTTCGTTTTGGATGGATCAATTTAGTTGAAATAGACAGTTTTTGCATGAAAACTCATTCCTGGTGGAACTTCATAGCAAAGTACAAAGTTCGTTTTGGATGGACAAAGTTAGTTGAAATAGACAGTTTTTGCATAAAAACTCATTCCTGGTGGAACTTCATAGCAAAGTACAAAGTTCGTTTTGGATGGATCAATTTAGTTGAAATAGACAGTTTTTGCATGAAAACTCATTCCTGGTGGAACTTCATAGCAAAGTACAAAGTTCGTTTTGGATGGACAAAGTTAGTTGAAATAGACAGTTTTTGCATGAAAACTCATTCCTGGTGGAACTTCATAGCAAAGTACAAAGTTCGTTTTGGATGGACAAAGTTAGTTGAAATAGACAGTTTTTGCATGAAAACTCATTCCTGGTGGAACTTCATAGCAAAGTACAAAGTTCGTTTTGGATGGACAAAGTTAGTTGAAATAGACAGTTTTTGCATGAAAACTCATTCCTGGTGGAACTTCATAGCAAAGTACAAAGTTCGTGTTTGATTTACAAAGTTAGTTGAAATAGACAGTTTTTGCATAAAAACTCATTCCTGGTGGAACTTCATAGCAAAGTACAAAGTTCGTTTTGGATGGACGAATTAAGTTGAAATAGACAGTTTTTGCATAAAAACTCATTCCTGGTGGAACTTCATAGCAAAGTACAAAGTTCGTTTTGGATGGACAAAGTTAGTTGAAATAGACAGTTTTTGCATGAAAACTCATTCCTGGTGGAACTTCATAGCAAAGTACAAAGTTCGTTTTGGATGGATCAATTTAGTTGAAATAGACAGTTTTTGCATGAAAACTCATTCCTGGTGGAACTTCATAGCAAAGTACAAAGTTCGTTTTGGATGGACAAAGTTAGTTGAAATAGACAGTTTTTGCATAAAAACTCATTCCTGGTGGAACTTCATAGCAAAGTACAAAGTTCGTTTTGGATGGACGAATTAAGTTGAAATAGACAGTTTGTGCATGAAAACTCATTCCTGGTGGAACTTCATAGCAAAGTACAAAGTTCGTTTTGGATGGACGAATTAAGTTGAAATAGACAGTTTTTGCATGAAAACTCATTCCTGGTGGAACTTTATAGCAAAGTACAAAGTTCGTTTTTAATGGACAAAGTTAGTTGAAATAGACAGTTTTTGCATGAAAACTCATTCCTGGTGGAACTTCATAGCAAAGTACAAAGTTCGTTTTGGATGGACAAAGTTAGTTGAAATAGACAGTTTTTGCATGAAAACTCATTCCTGGTGGAACTTCATAGCAAAGTACAAAGTTCGTTTTGGATGGACAAAGTTAGTTGAAATAGATAATTTTTGCATGAAAACTCATTCCTGGTGGAACTTCATAGCAAAGTACAAAGTTCGTTTTGGATGGACGAATTAAGTTGAAATAGACAGTTTTTGCATGAAAACTCATTCCTTGTGGAACTTCATAGCAAAGTACAAAGTTCGTTTTGGATGGACAAAGTTAGTTGAAATAGACAGTTTTTGCATGAAAACTCATTCCTGGTGGAACTTCATAGCAAAGTACAAAGTTCGTTTTGGATGGACAAAGTTAGTTGAAATAGACAGTTTTTGCATGAAAACTCATTCCTGGTGGAACTTCATAGCAAAGTACAAAGTTCGTTTTGGATGGACGAATTAAGTTGAAATAGACAGTTTTTGCATGAAAACTCATTCCTGGTGGAACTTCATAGCAAAGTACAAAGTTCGTTTTGGATGGACAAAGTTAGTTGAAATAGACAGTTTTTGCATAAAAACTCATTCCTGGTGGAACTTCATAGCAAAGTACAAAGTTCGTTTTGGATGGATCAATTTAGTTGAAATAGACAGTTTTTGCATGAAAACTCATTCCTGGTGGAACTTCATAGCAAAGTACAAAGTTCGTTTTGGATGGACAAAGTTAGTTGAAATAGACAGTTTTTGCATAAAAACTCATTCCTGGTGGAACTTCATAGCAAAGTACAAAGTTCGTTTTGGATGGATCAATTTAGTTGAAATAGACAGTTTTTGCATGAAAACTCATTCCTGGTGGAACTTCATAGCAAAGTACAAAGTTCGTGTTTGATTTACAAAGTTAGTTGAAATAGACAGTTTTTGCATAAAAACTCATTCCTGGTGGAACTTCATAGCAAAGTACAAAGTTCGTTTTGGATGGACGAATTAAGTTGAAATAGACAGTTTTTGCATAAAAACTCATTCCTGGTGGAACTTCATAGCAAAGTACAAAGTTCGTTTTGGATGGACAAAGTTAGTTGAAATAGACAGTTTTTGCATGAAAACTCATTCCTGGTGGAACTTCATAGCAAAGTACAAAGTTCGTTTAGGATGGACAAAGTTAGTTGAAATAGACAGTTTTTGCATGAAAACTCATTCCTGGTGGAACTTCATAGCAAAGTACAAAGTTCGTTTTGGATGGACAAAGTTAGTTGAAATAGATAATTTTTGCATGAAAACTCATTCCTGGTGGAACTTCATAGCAAAGTACAAAGTTCGTTTGGATGGACGAATTAAGTTGAAATAGACAGTTTTTGCATAAAAACTCATTCCTGATGGAACTTCATAGCAAAGTACAAAGTTCGTTTTGGATGGACAAAGTTAGTTGAAATAGACAGTTTTTGCATGAAAACTCATTCCTGGTGGAACTTCATAGCAAAGTACAAAGTTCGTTTTGGATGGACAAAGTTAGTTGAAATAGACAGTTTTTGCATGAAAACTCATTCCTGGTGGAACTTCATAGCAAAGTACAAAGTTCGTTTTGGATGGACAAAGTTAGTTGAAATAGACAGTTTTTGCATGAAAACTCATTCCTGGTGGAACTTCATAGCAAAGTACAAAGTTCGTTTTGGATGGACAAAGTTAGTTGAAATAGACAGTTTTTGCATGAAAACTCATTCCTGGTGGAACTTCATAGCAAAGTACAAAGTTCGTTTTGGATGGACAAAGTTAGTTGAAATAGACAGTTTTTGCATAAAAACTCATTCCTGGTGGAACTTCATAGCAAAGTACAAAGTTCGTTTTGGATGGATCAATTTAGTTGAAATAGACAGTTTTTGCATGAAAACTCATTCCTGGTGGAACTTCATAGCAAAGTACAAAGTTCGTTTTGGATGGACAAAGTTAGTTGAAATAGACAGTTTTTGCATGAAAACTCATTCCTGGTGGAACTTCATAGCAAAGTACAAAGTTCGTTTTGGATGGACAAAGTTAGTTGAAATAGACAGTTTTTGCATGAAAACTCATTCCTGGTGGAACTTCATAGCAAAGTACAAAGTTCGTTTTGGATGGACAAAGTTAGTTGAAATAGACAGTTTTTGCATAAAAACTCATTCCTGGTGGAACTTCATAGCAAAGTACAAAGTTCGTTTTGGATGGACAAAGTTAGTTGAAATAGACAGTTTTTGCATGAAAACTCATTCCTGGTGGAACTTCATAGCAAAGTACAAAGTTCGTTTTGGATGGACGAATTAAGTTGAAATAGACAGTTTTTGCATAAAAACTCATTCCTGGTGGAACTTCATAGCAAAGTACAAAGTTCGTTTTGGATGGACGAATTAAGTTGAAATAGACAGTTTTTGCATGAAAACTCATTCCTGGTGGAACTTCATAGCAAAGTACAAAGTTCGTTTTGGATGGACAAAGTTAGTTGAAATAGACAGTTTTTGCATGAAAACTCATTCCTGGTGGAACTTCATAGCAAAGTACAAAGTTCGTTTTGGATGGACAAAGTTAGTTGAAATAGACAGTTTTTGCATGAAAACTCATTCCTGGTGGAACTTCATAGCAAAGTACAAAGTTCGTTTTGGATGGACGAATTAAGTTGAAATAGACAGTTTTTGCATGAAAACTCATTCCTGGTGGAACTTCATAGCAAAGTACAAAGTTCGTTTTGGATGGACGAATTTAGTTGAAATAGACAGTTTTTGCATGAAAACTCATTCTGGTGGAACTTCATAGCAAAGTACAAAGTTCGTTTTGGATGGACAAAGTTAGTTGAAATAGACAGTTTTTGCATGAAAACTCATTCCTGGTGGAATTTCATAGCAAAGTACAAAGTTCGTTTTGGATGGACAAAGTTAGTTGAAATAGACAGTTTTTGCATAAAAACTCATTCCTGGTGGAACTTCATAGCAAAGTACAAAGTTCGTTTTGGATGGACGAATTAAGTTGAAATAGACAGTTTTTG